>NC_034010.1:17428902-17664256 GCF_000346465.2 Prunus persica
CACTAGAAGTAATGTATTAACCCTATAAGTCCTCTACAGTCGAATGATATATAAGTTATTATCACCCCGGGATCGGCTCCCCCGTAGCACGATATTGTCCGCTTTGGGCCCCCCTCTCTGGCCCTCACGGTTTTGTTTCTGGGTGCTCACGAGCAACTTCCCAGTGGGTCACCCATCCTGGGATTGCTCTAGCCCCCAACTCGCTTAACTTCGGAGTTCCTACGACTCCGAAGCCAGTGAGCTCCCAAAAGGCCTCGTGCTAGATGGATGCGGGTGTGCACATATAAGGCACATCACCCCCTCTCCGTTGGTTGATGTGGGATCTTACAATCCACCCTCCTTAAGGGCCCGACGTCCTCGTCGGCACACTCGCACCACACGGCAGAGTGGCTCTGATACCAACTGAAAGGACCCGCCCCGAATTTTCTCAAAACCCAAGACGAACCCTTTGGAATTCCTGACATCACTCTGATGTCAGACCCAATTACTAAAGACCGAGACTTCCTGCCGAAATTTCGGCAGAGTCTCCCCTATAAATTGGACATTTTTTAAAATTTATACCTGCATGAAAACGCATTTAATATTCCCAACTGGCAGCATGCACAATATAATTTCATGCAATTCACACAAATGGCCTTCGGCCGTCCAATAATTCTTAACAGGCTACCAAACAAATCAAATATAATTTATGACTAATATTTAGTCTGCGGCTGCACCTAATAACCTTAGGCTGCCTACGTACCCTCCTTGAGGGATCAAGCCACACGTAGTTCTTCCAAAAACCAAATTCCACACTTGGGCGATACCTTATTTCATTTCTTTGTATTTCATATAATCTCCCCATACGCCGGTACAACCAACGCCACGTATGGGGCCTGTCAACACGCCGGATAACCTACGCCACGTGCGACCATGCCATACTATCATTATCTCTCCCCATACGCCGGTACAACCAACGCCACGTATGGGGTCTGTCTCAACGCCGGATAACCTACGCCACTGAGACCTGCACATCATATCACATAACTCCCCATACGCCGGTACAACCAACGCCACGTATGGGGCCTATCCCAACGCCGGATAACCTACGCCACGCGGGACCTCAACATCATATCACAAATCTCCCCATACGCCGGTACAACCAACGCCACGTATGGGGTCTGTCGACACGCCGGATTACCTACGCCACGTGCGATCTCAACACAATATCACATAATCTCCCCATACGCCGGTACAACCAACGCCACGTATGGGGCCTGTCTCAACGCCGGATAACCTACGCCACGTGAGACCTGAACATAATATCACAAATCTCCCCATACGCCGGTACAACCAACGCCACGTATGGGGCCTGTCCCAACGCCGGATAACCTACGCCACACGGGACCTCAATTTCACTTGGTGGTACTTGTGGTAAATCCAACATCCGGGGAGGTACCTAAAGTAGTGCGTATAGCACTCCAAACTGACATTCTAGACTCTGTTGTACCCTTGTACAACCATATATAATTATAATTATATAAATTAATTCTAATATTGTGTAACCCTCCACAATCATCTAGCACCCAATAATCCCCCCTAGAAAGGTGAGATTACTCCGGGAGACTCAGGGTCAACCAAGGGTCAAACTACTCTAACCCTGGTCAAACGGACCTGCGGAACCCACGACCTCCAATTTCCGATCCGAAGGTCCCTATGGGTTCTACCAGGTATAGGACACTTGTCCTGCAAGTTTGGTTCAAATCGGACGGTCGGATTGCTCACGATCGCACGATCTGACAATTAATATAAAATATAAACTTTAAAATTATTATTCGGAACATCCGGGGCTCCGATTCACAATCCGTGAATTCCTACATGATCCTAGAATTACCTAGATTAACATATATTAAATTTGGGTCCATCCAACGGTCCCAACCTATCGAACCCGAATAACGCGCAATATGCGAATATCCGTTCGATAGTCAAACGATGTCCGAATTGAGATCTGCGAAATCCTACGCACTCGTGACAACCTAAGGATCTCATCGGAACACATTGCTACTTTTTCTACAGTGCCCACGCTCCGTCGCACGCGCTGGCAGCACGTGGGTGCCCAAAGCGATAACGCTTCACAGGAAAATCTCAAAACCACGGCTCCAAACTCCTACCCTAGGTATAACACCCTATTTGGAGCCACTTTTGTTCTTGGACCTACCCCAAAAAGTGGCCGGAAATGGCCGATCACGGCGGCCGAAGTTTTGGCCGATTTTCAATTCGAAAATCGAGTTGTCTACGCTAAGAATCGATCTAATCCTACCCAACCATCAGCTAGAGCAGCTCGAGAGGTTCAAAATCCATACCTGGGTCGACGGAATTGGTGGCCGGAGGAGGGAGATCGGCGGCTGTGAAGATCGGGCGACGTCGGCCGCTTCTTCTCCAAATTCCGGGGAAACCGCGGCGGCTGGAGGCGGGGGCTGGCTGGGGTAGGAAGAGGACGACGGCCCGGTCATTTTGGTACCGGTCCCGTCGTCATTGGTGGCCGGAGGAGAGCACGGCCGGCCAAAACGTGGCCGGCTGTCGCGCGCGAGAGAGAGGAGAGAGAGAGAGAGAGAGAGAGAGAGAGAGAGAGAGAGAGAGAGAGAGAGAGAGAGAGAGAAATCTGAGTTTTTTTTTATAAAAATCCCATTTCGAAATATTTACGATTATGCCACTGGGTTTCTTTTGACCATATCTCTCTCGTTACAACTCCGATTCGAGCCCACTACGTGTCTATAAACTCGTCTCAGTATGACCTATCCAAAAATACAAGTCACGGTCCCAAACTCTCTCTGGTTAAAAATATGACTAAAATACCCTTAAATAATTAAATAATTAAATAAGGGTTAAATTCGGGGTCGGGGTGTTACAGATATAGTTTGTAAACTTATCACCCACATTTATTTGGTATTAGTGTGTAAACTAAATACCAACATTGATTTTAGCCCACCCAATTCTTAAAACATCACTCATTCCCTGAGCACATAGCAAGATGGCTTATAACTCAAGTGGTTAAGAGTAGTTATTCATGTATCCAAGGTCTTGTGTCGAGATCCCATTGTCCTTTTACATATAGAAGAATGTATTTAACTATTTCTCAAAAAGTATTCACTACTACAAAAAAAAGAAATAGACGACGGTGATCCACCGTCGTCATGATGCTTTGAAAACCGTCGTTAAAACGACCACCATATTACTACAACGGCTTTTCACCGTCATTGTTTATCTGTAAAGACAACGGTTTTTAGTAAAAACTTTCGTTGTTTATAAGTAAAGTATAAATCATCGTTATTTATTGGTAAAGACGACGGTATTTTGTTAAAACCGTCGACATTTATGGGTGAAGGCATTGATATTTTGTTAAAAAGCGTCATAGATTGTATATAAAGACAACGGTATTGTATTAAAAAATTGATTATATGTACAAACCACGTTTTTTCCAATAAAACCATTGTTTTATTATCTTTAAATATGTCGTCTAATAAGTTTCCAAGCTGTTACATTTAGTTTTTTGTTTCCTATGATTCTATACAACGATTATAAATATAAAACCAATTATAACGCTTTATTAATGAATATATATACTCAAAAATTATTTCTTTCATAAAACTTGAATATTCAATTTTATTTTTTTTATATGCAGATCATACAAGCAAGAACAATTGAGCAGAGGAGACGTCCGGCAGCGGAGGGTAAAGACCCCAGTTTTTCTTTTCCTATTTGCTGATTTTCGTGGGATTAACTCATGATGGGTTCATCATCCATAGAGAGTGGGTTTGACCCCAAATGGATGAAGATTGAACCCCATGTTTAAAAAGAAAGAAATCAACATGCTATAGAAACAAATCCTCATTACCTTAGCCTATGTGCTTCCTCTTCAACAAAGAAAATCAGCAGCTTCTATTTTACCTTAGCCTATGTGACCCCTAAAAACTCTGCCACTGCCTCTTCCTTCTTTTTCTTGTTTTTTTTTTTTTGTTGTTGTCACCTTTATATAGGCAAAACAAGATGAGCCAGATGAGCCACACTTTGAAATTTGAAAGTACTAATAAGATTTAACCTAATTTTTAAGCTAATTATCCCCTTAAAAAAATACTCTTTTTTCGGAATCTCACAATTTTGAAACACAACATATCCAACCACCTTAGGAATAAGGATTCGGATCCTCTGCTCTGATTTTCTCTGCCATAATCTGCTTTACTTTTATTCTCCATATGCCACCTTATTAAAATTTAATATAAGGGATTTAAAAGTTGACACATCATCCTAAAATAAAAACCCAATTTACTACTGATTTTAACAATAAATAAATAAATAAATAACCCTAACACCCAACTAATGGGATAGTTAACGTCCAAAGCTGTTTTTTTTTTCTCCTTCTTGCTTCACGTTATGTTCTCTTCTATCTTTTTGCCTTCTTCCTTAGGTTCTGGCTTTTCTTTTTCCTCTTCATGTCTCTGCCCCAATCTTCTTCTTTTGTCCTCATTATGGCTGTGTGAGTGATTTTTCCTACAAGAATATTCGATTGGACAGATTTCCCTTTCTTCTTCGCTGCCTCTTTCTCTTTGCAAAATAGAACAAATAAGAGGACTACACCCGGGAGGTGTTGGCCAAAGGCCCTCTGATGCCTAAGTTAGTTCAATTGATTCGTAAAGAAAACAATAGCTAATAGGGTACGGAGATATGTTTATGGTGTAAACTGGGTGGCTGGAGCCTTATGTAAAAGAGAGAGAGGTAGGAGGCGGCTAGGGTTTGTGAGGAATTTTTTCTGCAGAGTTTCAGTAGTAATTCAGACGTACCTCAACCCTTGTGTGTGGCCATCCTTTTATACTGGTCTCGGAGACTAGGGTTTCAGAGGAATAATTGCGTAGATGAAAAGGAATTATTCCTCCTCGATTTGGAATTGATCTGATTAATTAGGGACTACCTTGCTCAGATGCATATGATGCAACTTGGTTGCCCTTTGAGAGACTACCTTGCTCAGCCTCTAATGTCGCCGCTCTCTTGCGGCATTAATCGAATGAGTGATCTTTCCAACCACAAATGGTGCATTTGAGATGAGCATGGCAATTGTTGCTGCTGTGATTCGTCTTGTTTCACTTTGCACACCGAAGGCCCCTCTCTTCTGATTCAGACTCACGACTTGGGTTCTTTACAGCAAATATGGCTGCTTCTGGTTGGGTAGAAGTTTTCCCATTAGAAATCTATGCATGCCTTTCATGTCGAAGGACCAGTGAATACGCTTTGTTTACTTTGGGTAATGGTTCCAATAAGAGTGTGTTACTACGAACAGTGGCATATGAGTCGTTTAGACATATGAGAAATTTCATTGTTTTCTGAATCTCTATGTATGAAGCAATCTCCTTGGTTGTTCCGCAGCTGCACGCCGGAATTGAGCACGACACTGTAAGTCTTTACTAAACTTTTATACAATAATACTAACCTTGTTCAGCCATTGTAGCAGTAGAGTATCTTGATTTCGTCTAGAGAGTCTTCTACCCTATGCAGCACTTTAGTTTCTCTTTCTCTTAGATAGGGTGAGATCTGATTTGAGAGGGTGTTTGCTGCAAGGGGAGGGACCTCTATTTATATGTGCATCACTCATAAAGCTTTGCCTATCAAGAAGCGTTTGAGTGTCCTTTTTGCATTAGAATAGGTTTGTTTCAATCCATGTTATATTAGGAATCCTGATAATACTTGTGTTTAACTTTAATAAGCTTTGTACAAGTATTATCTCATAAGGATTGAGTTCTATTTCCTGATCAAACCAAAACTCGAATCCTCTTGGGATTAGAAGATCATCTTTTATGGGCTGAGACAATAAATCGTCTTACATTCTCCCACTTGATCGATTAATCCCAAAGTTTTGTGTTGATCACTTAAGGCCTTTGTGAAATATAACTCAAACTGATTCCATCAAGCAATTGTCAACTTTAAAGAATGAAAAGGAACCATTAAGACTTCACTGGATATCTAATGCTCCAGGGTCTTTATAATTACATTAATCATTCTTTAAAACCACATAAGCTTCCATCAAGATTAAACAGAAAAATAAACATGTTCTACTGGAAAGCTTTATGAACATGTTCATTCAATGTCCCTTTAATTTGACTACTAAGGTCTTATCACTTTTAAATGATATCCTGTCATGAATGAAAACCATATGCAGATATCTTTAGCTAGCTTTCTGCTTAATTCATTCAAGTATTTATAAGCATATACATATATAACATTTAAGCATGTAAACTGTTTTAATGAGAAAACTTTATTTTTTTGAATCACAAAATAAAATAAACATCCATCGAAACCATAACCAACTGTGAATTAAAGCTATAACAGAAAACTACTCAAAACTTAAAAGGTTCCCACTGATTTAAGCATTCAAATCATTCCTTAATCCCATGCTCATAACATGCCTGTGAAACACTGCATTTGGGATTCCTTTTGTGAGAGGGTCTGCAATCATTCTGTCTGTACTGATATGACTTATATTAGTATAGCCTTGAGCAATTTTCTCCTTTACTATTATGAACTTGACATCCAACAGTCTCGAACCCTTTGTTCTTTTGTTTCCTTTTGCAAACAAAACTGCTGCACTATTGTCATTCCATATTTGAATTGGTCTGTGTATTGATTCAACCACATTCAAGCTGATGATGAAATTTCTTAACCATATGGCTTGAGAGGTAGCTTCATAGCATGCTAGAAACTCAGCAAACATAGTTGAACCTGCTGTCAGAGGTTGTTTTACACTTCTCCACGACACTGCACCTTCGCCAAACATAAACACAAAACCTGATGTAGATTTTAAGGAGTCTTGACATCCTGCAAAATCAGCATCTGCATAACCTTGTAATTCCAATGTATCACTTCTTTTGAATGTCAGCTTGTAATCTTTTGTCCTTTGCAAATATCTTAACACTCTTTTCCCTGCAATCCAGTGAGCTTGTCCAGGATTAGATTGAAATCTTCCTAGCACACTGACTGCAAAGGCCAAGTCAGGTCTGGTACAAACCTGCGCATACATTAAGCTTCCAACTAGTGAAGCATATGGTTTATCAACCATTTCCAGCTTTTCTTGCTCAGTCTTAGGTGCTTGTTCAGTGCTCAGTTTATCCCCTTTTGAGATAGGAATGTCACTTCCTGTGCAGTTTTGCATATTGAATCTCTTGAGCACCTTTTCTATGTATGATTTTTGTGATAGTCCAAGTACCCCATTCTTTCGATCTCTGCTTATATCTATGCCTAAAACATATGATGCCTCAGCTAGATCAGTCATTTCAAAATTCTTAGATAGGAAATTCTTGCAGTCATGTAGCATAGTGAGGTTTGTGCATGCTAGTAGAATGTCATCCACATACAGAACTAGTATAATGAAATGTCTCCCACTCATCTTCATGTATATGCATTCATCTAAACATTCTCAACAAAACCAAAATCTTTCACTACCTTATTGAACTTTAGGTACCACTGTCTAGAGGCTTGTTTTAATCCATAGATTGATTTGCATAGCTTGCAGACCAAACTTTTTCCCCCTTCTTGAACAAAACCTTCAGGTTGTACCATGTATATGTCTTCTTCCAAATCTCCATTTAGAAAAGCTGTTTTGACATCCATCTGGTGTAAGTGGAGGTCAAAATGTGCTACAAGGGCCATAATAACCCTTAATGAATCTTTGGTTGAGACTGGTGAAAAAGTCTCATTAAAATCTATTCCTTCTTTCTGTGTGAATCCCTTTGCAACCAACCTTGCCTTATACCTGTCTATCTGTCCTTTTGAGTCCAATTTTGTTTTATATACCCACTTACAACCAATTGGCTTGCAACCCTGGGGTAAAGTTACAAGCTTCCAGACTCCATTTTTCTCCATTGAATTCAGTTCTGATTTCATTGCTGCAAACCAGTTTTCTCTCTTTTCACTTGTCATGGCCTGTTTAAAGGATGCAGGATCTTCTAAGATATTCACATCATGTTCTGCTCCCTGCAAGTACACAAAATAATCATCTCCTAAAGCAGGTTTTCTTTGCCTTTGTGATCTTCTTAGTTCCACGTTGGGTTCTAGATTTTCTACTTCAGGTGCTTGAGCCATGACTTGGTTTTCTGCTGGCAGTGCTTGATCGTCATTTAATTCCATTGGTTCTGCAGTTTCAAGTCCATTTGTATTGATCTCCTCAATGTGTCCCAGTTGAGTATTGCTTGAATCAATTTGAGGTAGTCTGACAATATCTTCATTCGAAATCTGTGGCATGTCATGGTTCAAGGTTATTTCTTCAAAACTGAAACTTTCCTCCTCATCTCTTTCTTGGTCAGTTTCTATAAAGACTGCTCTTGAGGTTTCTATGAATCTGGTAGTGTGTTTGGGGCAATAAAATCCATATCCCTTTGTTCTTTCAGGATAGCCAACAAAATAACCACTTATGGTTTTTGGATCCAACTTCTTTTCTACAGGATTGTAAGGTTTTGCTTCTGCTTTACAACCCCATACTCGCAGATGTTTAATGCTAGGCTTCCTTCCATTCCACACTTCATAGGGGATTCTATTTATGCTTTTGGTTGGAGTTCTATTTAGAATGTAATTTGCTGTTTTTAAGGCTTCTCCCCAAAGAAAAATTGGTAAAGTTGTACAGCTCATCATGCTTCTTATCATGTCTTTCAAGGTCCTATTTCTTCTTTCTGAAATTCCATTTTGCTGAGGTGTACCTGGGTTGGTATACTGAGCTATGATTCCTTCTTCTTGAAGAAATTTAGCAAAAGGTCCAGGATTTCTTCCAGTCTCATCAAACCTTCCATAGTACTCTCCTCCTCTATCCAATCGAACCACCTTTATTTTCAAGTTCAACTGGTTTTCTACTTCAGCCTTATAAATTTTGAACTTGTCCAATGCGCTGGATTTCTCTTTAATAAGATAGATATATCCATATCTTGAAAAATCATCTGTAAAGGTTATAAAGTAGTTAAACCCTTCATGAGTTGGATTTGGAAAAGGTCCACATATGTCTGTGTGAATGAGCTCTAATAAACCTTTGCTCCCCAATGCCCCTTTCTTTCTTAAGTTGGTTGATTTCCCTTTGATACATGGAATGCAAACTTCATCTATGTTTTCGTGATTCAATGGTGGTAAGATAGATTCTTTGCACAGTTGTGTTATCCTTTCTTTTGAAACATGTCCAAGTCTCTTATGCCATAATTTGAAGGAAATCTCATTGGTTTTAGTTTGCACAATGTTTATTTCCATTTCAGTTCTTTTACAGTTTAACCGAAACATTCCATCAATGAGACTTGCTTTGCCAACTAAATCTTTATTTCTGAAAATAGAACAACCAGTTCCATCAAAATTCAAACTGAACTTTGATTTTACAAGTCTAGTAACTGAAATCAAACTCTTCTTCATAGAAGGAACATAAACTACTTCATCTAATTCCAAAACAAAACCAAATTCTAGCTTGATTCTAACTGTCCCTATGTAATTAACTTGGACTTCTTCTCCATTTCCCACGAACACCTTCACTTCATCCTTGCTTGGCAGCCTCTTGCTTGTAAACTCCTGCAAGGAATTAGCCACATGAATAGAAGCACCACTATCTAACCACCATGAATCACACGAGAAATTAACCAAATTAGATTCAAAACAGACCAAAATCAGATTGTTATTACCTTTTCCCTTCTTCTTTTCCAGCCACCTTTTGTATTTCCTGCAGTCTCTTTTCATATGCCCAGCTTTCTTGCAAAAGAAACAACCCAATCCAGTTGTAGGTTTTAAAGCCTTTTCTGTAATGCTCTCTTTTTCTTTCCCAGTTGCAGTCTTATACTTATTTTCCTTGTTCTGTTTAGTCTGAACCATGTTGACCATTTTGGCTCCCCTTTCTCTTATGATGTTGTGCTCTTGTTGGACAGAAATAGTAATAAGATCATTCAAAGTCCAGTTCTCCTTCTGAGCAATATAGGTTTCCTTGAGAGATTTAAATTCTTTAGGCAATGAATTTAGTGCAAAATGGACCATCATATCTTCATCTACTGTCATATCCAATTCCTGTAATTTTGTCCCTAAGTCAATCAAGTTCATGATATGAGCTCTCACACAACCTTGCCCATCATATTTCATATCAATCAATTGATTCAGCAAGGTACTCTTGACAGCTTTTTCAAATTCCTTAAACCTCTGTGCAATTGCCTCATAGTATTGCTGTGCATTCTTAGATTTAGGAATACTTCCTTTCACTGATGAAGACATAGCCCTTTGCATGATTAACATAGCCATCTTGTTTGCCTTTTCCCATTTGGCAAACTTAGTCTTAGTTTCTGCAGAAGCATCTGCAGCTGGTTCTTGAGGAGGTTTCTCTTTGAGCACAAAATCGTAATCCAGAAAGCCTAGAGATATTTCCAGATCCTGTTTCCACTTGCCATAATTTGATCCAGTCAAGGTTTCGATGGAGTTGTGATTCACTGTAAAATTTGCAGTACAAATTAAATAAAACTGTCCCTAAATCTTTACTTAAACATGTCAACTTATACCTGTGGGTTTAAGTTTAACGTGTTCCAAAACCCTAAACGGTTAACTGTACAGGCTTCCTGCGCAAGTAACTCACATCTGTGGATGTAAAGATACTTACAAGCCAGTGCAACTAACTGTCTAGATTGTTCCATCAGTGGCGATCAATCTGTACAATTTCCATCTGTGGATGGAGAATCATATAGAAGGCTACAAACACTGATGCAATTTTCTGACCAAACTGTCAAATTCAAGAACTCCTACACAGCCTGAGCAGCTGTGGCTTACTCACTCTGCATAGCAGTTTTCAAATTATTGGTCAAAACTTTATGAGCAGAGATAACCTTATGCTCTTAACAGTTAAGATTTTTAAAACAAGGAAAAACTGCATACTTTTATAGCTTATGATCAAATGGTTAGATTGAAGGACAAAAGCCTAGAGCTCTGATACCACATGTAAGTCTTTACTAAACGTTTATACAATAATACTAACCTTGTTCAGCCATTGTAGCAGTAGAGTATCTTGATTTCGTCTAGAGAGTCTTCTACCCTATGCAGCACTTTAGTTTCTCTTTCTCTTAGATAGGGTGAGATCTGATTTGAGAGGGTGTTTGCTGCAAGGGGAGGGACCTCTATTTATATGTGCATCACTCATAAAGCTTTGCCTATCAAGAAGCGTTTGAGTGTCCTTTTTGCATTAGAATAGGTTTGTTTCAATCCATGTTATATTAGGAATCCTGATAATACTTGTGTTTAACTTTAATAAGCTTTGTACAAGTATTATCTCATAAGGATTGAGTTCTATTTCCTGATCAAACCAAAACTCGAATCCTCTTGGGATTAGAAGATCATCTTTTATGGGCTGAGACAATAAATCGTCTTACAGACACGTCTTGTTCATCCTAAAGGCTCTTAAGTTTAGTAAAATAGGAACTCACAGTCATGCTGCTTTGTACACAATCATGGATTTCATTCTCGATATGGAAAAGCTGAACGGTATTCTCATGAGAAAATCACTCTTGGAGATCAAGCCACATCTGGCTCGCGTCTTTTGTAGTGAATGACGCTGCCAGCAATTTCCTTCGACATCGACCCCAATAGCCATGTATTGACTAAATTGTTGCAGCGCTTCCATTGCCGTAATTCATCAGGTTTATCCCCACTTTCTTTGATTAACCCATCAACGAAGTCAATCTTGTTCTTGACTGTTAAGGCCATGCTCATGGACTGAACCCATGTGCTGTAGTTATCTTCTACCAAAGGCTGCAGGACTAGGATTACTCCGGGTTGGTCCGCATGATGAAGGTAGAGCGGGTGGTTGGGGTTTTCCTATTTTGGCTTTGAAGGCATGCCTGTGTCGGTTGACTTCTTTTCGGTGTTGTCACCCATGGCTATGCTGCTAGGGTGATGTTTGTGTTTGGTTAGGTTGATTCAGATCGTTGCTCTAATACCATCAAGAGAAACCAAATGTGGAAGATTTGATTTCATTGTATATTCACAGAAAAAGAGTTACAGCTTTATAATAGAATTGTACATGACATTCCTATTCTATTTCCTACAATTACGACTAACCAAATACAAAACAAGGAAACAAATAACTAAGAATCAATTTACAATATTGACTGCTTATTTTGTGCGATCTTCTTTAACAAAGAGAGAAGAGTATAGAACTTGAAGCAAGGAGGAGGGAAAAAAAAAAAAAAAAACAGCTTTGGATGTTAGCTATCCCCGTTAGTTGGGTGTTAGGATTTTTTTTTTCTTTTTTAATTAGCAGTAAATTGGATTTTTATTTTAGGATGATGTTTCAACTTTTAAATCCCTTATATTAAACTTTAATGAGGTGCTCAATTTTTTTAATATCTCAATAGGGGTCTATATTTTGGTTTAAATCTTGCTGTTGTGAAAGGTGTCACTAATCTTGCTATTGAAATGGATGCTGCTGTTGTTGTCTCACTTGTTCAACAAATCAATTCATTACAATGCCATCCTCTTGCTGCTTTGGTGCATAGTTGTTGTGATCTTATGTGACAAATTAAAAATTGTCACTTTGTCCACATTTACAGGGAAAAAAATTGTGTTGCGGATTATTTGACAAATTGGAGTTATAATCTGGACCTGGGAATTTGCTTCTTTGATGAGGGCTGATTTTTTGGGGGTTTCCCCCCTATTTCACCCAAAAAAAAAAAAAAAGAATCTAAATTTGAAGAATAGGAAAAGTATATGCCTTCACACCACAATCCCAATCCCAAAATTTTCACGTCTTCTTCCTGTCTCATTCAAAAGAAAAAAGATCAGTGGAAGGAAAAGCTACAACACATTATAAGTGAAGGCGACATTGTCAGCAACCAAAATCTCACCATTTACGCTTTGATCAAGAGTAAATTTAAAATTAACCAATGTCTCATGCATATGCTCGGTGATCGCAGTGTTCAAAATTGTTTGACACTAGCTCCACATAATAGCATTCATTCCAAATTTATGCAAGTTTATAAATTGATTCTCTCTGTATCAAATATTTCTTTGAAGAAAAATAGTCTGGTGTAATACTTGGTTATAGAAGGAAACATTTATGGACTCTTTTGGTAAGTAGCAGCATGAATAATGAACTAGCAAGCCTCACATTTTTCAGGGTAAATCAAGTCAAGTCTGCTGGACAAGGCATTGACTATACATTATTGATTTTTTTTTTTCAAACATACGGAAGCCTTCATCTCATTTCTGCACACCTCTGGAACTCCCAGATTGATATAAGGAAATAATGTTTGTTACATGCTCTGGAGCATATATAGACAGTATGCTTTTATTCAAATGTTCTACTCAGCTCAAAGTTTGTTTCGTATCCGACACATCTCTGCCAGAGCATCACGAATGTCCAATCGTTCTCTTGGCAACTCTGCAGAACAAGCAACACCAACTTCTAAAATGGCGATCAAGCTTTCTTGAATATTGATGAAAGCCCTTGTTCTATCTCCATTAAGACTATTGGATGTGCTAATGATCCCTTCCCCTCTTTCTTGAACCAGAACAGGATCCACAATCTGTTCAACCTGATAAGGCAAAGCAGTCTTGACAAAATTATGAAGATTTACACTTCCTTGAAATATCTTTTCTGTTGGCCTTTTTCCCGTAAACAATTCCAATAGTAGAATGCCATAACTATACACATCACCTTGTGTCCAGACTTCATTTCCCATACCGTACTCTGCATTTACACAATCTAAAACGTCAGATAAATTCTAAGTGCTCAAAACAGAATATTCATGTTTCAAACAATTAAGTTAAACGACTCATGAGAGACTTGGGAAATCATTAATTACAGAGTATTCACCTGGAGGAGTGTAACCAATTGTTCCTTTTACTCCAAGGGAACTTGACTGATTACCAGAACAGCTATCAGGAAGTTTCAGGAGGAATCTTGCCAACCCAAAGTCGCCAACATGTCCAATCATATCATCATTGAGAAGAACATTGCTTGGCTTGAGGTCACAGTGAACTATTGGCGTTTCACATTGATGATGTAGATAATCCAATGCCATAGCGACATCGATAGCAATGTTCAACCTCTGAGAAAATTTTAGACTCCTCGGGCTTTCATTTGTCTCACCAACTGTGGGAGCTGGATGCAACCACTCGTCTAAGCTCCCATTAACCATGTACTCATAAATTAAGGCCTTGAAGTCATGACCATGATAATCAACACCAGAACAGGCAGAGAGTACCTTCACAAGATTACGGTGTCTAATGTTTTTCAAGGCCTCACACTCAGCTTTGAAACTTTTTGAAGCTCCAGGATGAACAAGGTTGAGTACCTTGACAGCAATTGTTGTTTCACCTTGGTCAAGTGATCCTCGGTACACGGATCCAAAACTGCCCGCACCAATCAAATTGGAAGAGGAGAATCCGTCGGTAGCCTTTAGAAGACTTTGGTAAGATAACCGTATAAATTTTTCTGAACCACTAGAGCTATCATCCTTTATGTCCCTCCTTACACAACAATGGTACAAAAAAGTAAATGCAAAAGTTCCTCCAAGAAGAGCACAACCAATAGAGATTATGAATTTCAAGGTTAGGCTTAATCCTCCCTTTTTCGGTTGTTTGAATTTGCATTTTGGCAAATGAAACTCAAGTAGGCCCCCGCAAAGATTACCATTTCCTCTAACTGATGTGGCAGTTGCATTTGTAAAAACTCCTTTGGCTGGCACCATGCCCTCAAAATTATTATCCGACAGATTCAAAGATTGGAGAAGTTTAAAGCTCTCCAAGAACTCTGGAATCTTTCCAGACAAGTTGTTGCGAGAAAGGTTTAATTCTTGAATACCTCTTAGAGAAGCCAAAGACAATGGAATTGTTTCTTGGAAGAAGTTTCCTTGCATGTGTAGTTTTTCTACTTTTATGCAGCTACCAAGACCTGATGGAATTTCACCAGAAAACATGTTTTCGGAAATATCTAAATACTCAAGATTTATAAGTTTTCCTACTTCCTGAGGAAAGGGACCGGTGAAACGATTTCGAGATAAATCCAAAAATATATATGAAGATGATAGACCGATGATTTTTGAGGAAATGATACCGCTGAGATTGTTTCTTGGAACAGACAAGATTTCCAAATTGTGACAGTCTGCTAAACTTAAAGGTATATTTCCTTGAAGGTTATTGTCATCCAAATATAATTTAGTTAATCGACTTAAGTTTCCGAAAGAGGATGGAATTTCACCAGAAAGAGAGTTTATAGCTAAATCTAATTGATATAAGTTTTGAAGCTTGCCTAGAGCAGGAGGGATTTCACCAGAAAATTGGTTCATAGACAGAAATAGGCTCTCCAATTTAACTAAATTTCCAATCCCATTTGGGAGTCTTCCTACTAATTTATTGTCACTTACGTAGAACCGTGCAAGAGAAGAAGACAAGTTTGCTGTGCATTCAGGTAAGACACCCCCAAAATTGTTCATATTAATGCCTAGGTGTTTTAAATTGGTGGCTCTAGTCAAATCACAGATAAAGCTCAAGTCATTAAGTCCCCCACTTCCTAGATTGTTAGAGGTTAGAGAAAATCTCTCAAGCTTATGCAAATTTGCCAAAGATGGGACTTTACCATGTAGGCTGTTTCCTTGCATTCCTAGATGACCTAGACTTGAGGCATTCGATATTGATACTGGGATAGTTCCACTAAATTGGTTAGAAGCAATATCAAAATACTGGAGACTTGGAGAAAAAATACCTAAGTCAGAGGGAAAAGTACCTTGGATTTCATTTAGTTGCAGAGAAAATCTTATGAGAGAAGACAGATTGAAGATGGAGGATGGAATCATACCAGACAGAGAATTGTCCGCGAATTGAATCTCTGTTAATTTTTTCAGCTGGCTGAAAATATCTGTAATGCTTCCAGTCAAATAATTAGAAGATGCAGAAAGCACCTCAAGAGTTGATAAGTTTCTGAGAGAGTATGGGACACTTCCGCTGAGGTTGTTGTAGCGAATTACAAGTATTCTTAGCTTTGACAAAGTGCCAAGCTCTTCAGGAATTCTTCCTACCAGCGAATTGTGACCGAGATCAATTTGGAGTAGTTGTGAGCAAGCTGACAAGTTGGAGGGAATTTCACCACCAAGTGAATTATTGTTCAATAGTAAATCTTGCAATCTGTGCAGACGGCCGATTTCTGGTGGGATTTCATGGCTGAAGCTGTTGTTTTGGAGATTAAGGACTCTCAGAAAACTCAGATTCCCGACATGTGGTGATATGGATCCTGTAAGGTTCAAGGACTCCAGGTTCAGCCCCGTGATCCTCTGGTGACGACGACCACACGTGACTGTTGTGCGGAAGCGTCAACCAACTGTGAGTGAAAAATAAACAACTACTGGCAGGAGAAAAAAATTGATTGAACAGAAAATTACAACAAGAAGAACACCAAGATTTATACTGGTTCGGCAATTGCCTACATCCAGTTTGGAGACGACGGAGTATTCCACTATAATCAATGGGGATATACAATAGTGTTTACCACTCAATTTCCCAAAGACCCAAATACACCCAACCTCACACACTCACAAAGGAAGAGAAAACAATGACACAAAGCAAAGAACAACTAGAGAGAATTTGTTTCTCTCTTTGGCAAAATGCCTTTCTTGCTATTTTTCTCTTCTACTCAACACTTGGTTGGATGCTTCAAATGAAACCATTTGCTTCCAATTTATAGCCAAAGGAAGTGGCTTCTCAAAGAAGCCAAAGGTTAGGCCAAAGGAAGTGGCTTCTCAAAGAAGCCAAAGGTTAGGCAAGTCAACAATAGCCTACCACCATTTGTGAAAGCTAATTAATGCATTCACATTGCAACTTTTGACTATTGGTTTGAGGCAATAATCAACAGTGACACCCCGCCAATGGCAAAACTGGACGGTTTCGTTCCATGAAGCCATGACTCCAGAAGGGTCATCAGTTATACTATCCTTGATTTGAAGCAAGGCCCGACTATCCGTCTCATCACTTTCAGTACCCAAGGAAAAAGAAAGACATGAGTTAAGAATAACAGCATGCATGCACAAAGATGAGAAAAACACAACTGAGAGTGAGGGAAAGAACTTATAAATCCCCATTAACTTTAAATTTGGCTAAGCAGTGGTTGCCTTGTTTAGCAGCTTGAGGACAATCCAATTTATAAGCAGAGCCTCTTGGAATTCAATATTGTACAGCCATGCATATCCACACGCAATCTGATTATATCCACGTTTCAAAATGGGCTCAATTTGCAAACTTTTAGTCTGTCAAAGTTGACAGCAATGGCACGCTTGTCTTTGCGTGTGAGCACAGTGTGAATACGATGTCGTTTGGATCGGCCATACAAAAACATTCAAAGGTTCTAAGAGGTGCCCATGTTCATGATGTTATGTGTTTGGAGTTTTTTGGGATTAAAAAACGCTTACCGAAACAGAAAAATCCATCAAACCAAGCAACCATCCATACTATAACGAAAACCAGAGTAGCAAATCTGGGGGCTATACCTATACCTGTACTTCAACTTTGGACTAATGGGTTTCTTCTTTCTTTTTTTTAAATTCTTTTTTAAGGAATTGTACTAACGGATTTGATTATATTAACTAACTATGTCAAACACACAGGAATCAAATTAGCCAAATTGAAAATATAATGATTAAATTGGCCAACGGAATAAAACACAGATACTATTTTAGCATTTAAGTCATTTCTAAAAAATATGCGAATCCAATCTAAGAAGATAAAATAAAATTCTATAAAATAATCAAACAGTATAGTTACGGTTTTGTTTATCAAACAAATATGAAACTTATTGGGCTTTCCACAAATAGACCAATTTTTATTGCTTTCACATAAGAAAGCAATAAAAATCACATTTAATGTTACAGATAACTAAAAGGCTTTAAAATGGCCCTTGTGTTTTACTTCATCAACCAATTTAATCCCCGCCTTATCAATTTGGTCAATTAGTCCATGTGTTTGTATATATTAGCAAATGTAATCTTTTCCGTTAAAATTATGTTAAAATTGAAAAAATATATATTTTTTAAAATTAATTTTTTTTAAAACTGTGATTAATTAGTAAAGTGAAATTTGCCTCCCAAATTACACGCTCAGTCAGACCTCAACCACCTTCCATGAAGCCATGAATCCAAAAGGGTCATCAGTTATTCTAGCCTTGATTTGAAGCAAGGCCAGACTATCCGTCTCATCACTTTCGGTACTCAAGGAAAAACATGAATTAAGAATAACAGCATGCATGCACAAAGATGAGAAAAACACAACTGACAGTCAAGACTGGCCGAGAAACTTAAACTGGAGTCTTCATATATTTTAATATGAAAATACTAAAAAAGTAATTTTCATGACTTAATGTCATAAAACGATTTTTTTTATAACTAAAATTCATCATCAATTATCATGTAATATCAATCACAAATTTTTTTAATGTTTTCATTTCATAAAGTTAAATCTTAGTATGTTCGGTAAAAAAAAAATAAGAATACAAGAGAAAGAAGAAGGCATGTTTATGTTTTGTTTTGTTTTGAGTGGAAGAAAGTACTTTTTTTAAGGAGAAAACGCATGGGTATGATACATATTGGTGTTAGTTTAGTTGGATGTTTCCCTTTGTTTTTTTCAACTTTCTTTTCTAAAACTATTTTGTTACTATAATGAAAAAGAATAAAATTACGAATTTATTGACATCACTGAGACTCAAACTTGGACCTTGTATCAAAGGATATGCACTAGAAATCAGCTCTATCAAATACACTTTTGTGTTAATGTGCTGCATGCTGGAGTTTATATATTGTTTTTATAATATTAATATATAATATAAAGTAGAAAATTTTGGAGGCCCTTAAAAATTGAGAGTCCTATACAGTGGCTTCACTTGCACCATGTCAGAGCCTTGTTTAGCAGCTTGAGGACAATCCAATTTATATTCAAAGCCTCTTGGAATTCAATGCTAGCTGTACAGCCATGCATGTTCACATGTAATCTGATAATATTTAATTTCTATAGTGAATGAAAAATAAGTGTTTGTGTCTTAGTATTTGTTTTTCACTTGATTATTTTTTAAAGTACAGTTATTAATAATTAAATAGTGGGATTCAAATGATCAAGTGGTAATGTTTCAAATAAAAAGCTACTTATGTTTCAACAAGAGGTGTAATGAGTTTTATATCAACCAAATACCCTCGCCTATATATAGAATGAAGAGAGTTCTATATATAGAGTTCTTACCCATGAAAAACAAAGAATATCCCCCTAGGAACGGCCTAGGATTCCAAATTGTGAGGGGCTAAATTATCAAGAGAGGATGAGCAGCAAGGCCAATGGCGGCTCCAAGAGTCGAAAGTTGAGTAAGCAAAATTTACATGTTAAACTCGACGGTACGAAAAAATTTCATGTTAAACTCAACGGTATAAGTGAATTCTATGTTATATTAAAATAAACAAAATTTACATATTAAATACTATTTTTTGTGTGTGAAGAGGCAATGTCTTTTTTACAAAGATTGAGTAGGGCTAAAATTTACTTTGGGCTGTAAAAAAATAAAAGTGCCTAGGTGAGGCTGTACTAAGGTTCGTGCTTGGTATCCCCGTACTCTATTGTTAAAAAAAAATTTCCTAATTTTGTCTTGAGAGTACAAATACATAATTGGTTCGTAAAAGTCTTAAATTGAAGTGCTTTAATTTAGGATTATCAATTGTTGAATGCTTAGATATTGACGTTTATAAAACTGTGAGCACAAAGACAAAGGCAAAATATATCTTTAGCAATTACAATTCTTGCAAACTTCAATCGCTAAAATTGTCAATATTTCTACACATTTTTATTTGTTAATTTACATTAATTCCATGTAAATTTGTTATATATTATAATTTTGTTGAAAATTATTATAATTTAAATTCACATTTCCTTATGGTTCCGCCAACAATTATATCTACACATTTAAAAATGGGCTCAACTTGTAGTATGTCAAAGTTGACGAGAAATTGTGTGTGAGCAGAGCTGTAAAGTCCAATAATATATTAGCACCATTAGCATGCTCGTCTTTGCGTGTGAGCACAATGTGATTTCGATGTCTCTAGTAAAGGTGCCCGCACGGTGTTGCGGGTTTTAAAATCGTATGAAATGTGTATAAAATTGTGAAAATTTGTAGCAAGTTACAAAATAAAGACTGATAACATGTTTTATATGTTGCTTTTCATGTTTATTAAAATATGATCAATATTTTAATAAACCAAGCAGCAACAAAATATCAGCAATTTTGCCTTAACATATATGCTACTGGTTAGGGAAGGGGATTTTTCTGCCTTGATGTCTGCTGAAAGGAGATCCATCTCTTGCTGGCTCTATTGTAGAAGTGGTTTCTGTTCTTTCTTGTCTTCTGCAAGGGTTTTAATGCTGTTGGTACAAATTATTAAAAATGGTATAATAGGAATTGGCTATGAACAAATTTTAAAAGAAAATTCCAAGTTTAATCAAATTTGTATGGCAGTTTTTTTAGGGTCTCTGATCACCAGTAGAGCAAAATATATGAAGACTGAAAGGACCCGCCCCGAATTTTCTCAAAATCCGAGATGAACCCTTTGGAATTCCTGACATCACCCCGATGCCAGGCCCACTTTACTAAAAACCGAGACTTCCTGCCGAAATTTCGGCAGAGTCTCCCCTATAATTTGGACATTTCCCAAAATTTCAACCTGCATAAAAACGCATTTAATATTCACAACTGGCAGCATGCACAATATAATTTTATGCAGTTCACATAAATTGGCCTTCGGCCTTCCAATAATTCTCAACAGACTACCAAAACAATTCAAATACAATTTATGACTAACATTTAGTCTGCAGCTGCACCTAATAACCTTAGGCTGCCTACGTACCCTCCTAGAGGGATCAAGCCACACGTAGTTCTTCCATAAAATCCAATTCCACACATCGGCAATACCTTATTTCATTTCTCTGTATTTCACATACTCTCCTCATACGCCGGTACAACCAACGCCACGTATGGAGCCTGTCAACACACCGGATAACCTACGCCACGTGCGACCATGCCATACTATCATTATATCTCCCCATACGCCGGTACAACCAACGCCACGTATGGGGTCTGTCTCAACGCCGGATAACCTACGCCACGTGAGACCTGCACATCATATCACATAACTCCCCATACGCCGGTACAACCAACGCCACGTATGGGGCCTGTCCCAACGCCGAATAACCTGCGCCACGCGGGACCTCAACATCATATCACAAATCTCCCCATACGCGGGTACAACCAACGCCACGTATGGGGTCTGTCGACACGCCGGATAACCTACGCCACGTGCGACCTCAACACAATATCACAAATCTCCCCATACGCCGGTACAACCAACGCCACGTATGGGGTCTGTCGACACGCCGGATAACCTACACCACGTGCGACCATACCATACTATCATTATATCTCCCCATACGCCGGTACAACCAACGCCACGTATGGGGTCTGTCTCAACGCCGGATAACCTACGCCACGTGAGACCTGCACATCATATCACATAACTCCCCATACGCCGGTACAACCAACGCCACGTATGGGGCCTGTCCCAACGCCGGATAACCTACGCCACGCGGGACCTATCTTTCACTTGGTGGTGCTTGTAGTGAATCCAAAATCCGGGGAGGTACCTAAGGTAGTGCGTATAGCACTCCAAACTGACATTCTAGACTCTGTTGTATCCTTGTACAACCATATATATAATTATAGTTATATAAATTAATTCTAATATTGTGTAACCCTCCACAATCGTCTAGCACCCGATAATCCCCCTAGAAAGGTGAGATTACTCCGGGAGACTCACGGTCAACCAAGGGTCAAACTACCCTAACCCTGGTCAAACGGACCTGCGGAACCCACGACCTCCAATTTCCGATCCGAAAGTCTCTATGGGTTCTACTAGGTATAGGACACTTGTCCTGCAAGTTTGGTTCAGATCGAACGGTCGGATTTCTCACGATCGCACGATCTGACAATTAATATAAAATATAAACTGTAAAATTACTATTCGGAACATCCGGGGCTCCGATTCACAATCCGTGAATTCCCACACGATCCTAGAATTACCTAGACTAACATATATTAAATTTGGGACCATCCAAAGTTCCCAACCTATCGAACCCGGATAACGCACAATATGCGATTATCCGTTCGATAGTCAAACGACGTCCGAATTGAGATCCGCGAAATCCTACGCACTCGTGACAACCTAAGGATCTCATCGGAACATGGTGCTACTTTTTCCACCGTGCCCACGCGCCGGCAGCGCGTGGTGCCCAAAGCGATAACGCTTCGCCGGAACATCTCAAAACCACGGCTCCAAACTCCTACCCTATGTATAACACCCTATTTGGAGCCACTTTTGTTCTTGGACCTACCCCAAAAAGTGGCCGAAAATGGCCGATCACGGCGGCCGAAGTTTCGGCCGATTTTCAATTCGAAAATCGAGTTGTCTACGCTAAGAATCGATCTAATCCTACCCAACCATCAGCTAGAGCAGCTCGAGAGGTTCAAAATCCATACCTGGGTCGACGGAATTGGTGGCCGGAGGAGGGAGATCGGCGACTTTGAAGTTTGGACGACGTCGGCCGCTTCATCTCCAGATTCCGGCGAATCCGCGGCGGCTGGCGGCGGGAGGTGGCTGGGGTAGGAAGAGGACGACGGCCCGGTCATTTTGGTACTGGTCCCGTCGTCATTGGTGGCCGGAGGAGAGCACGGCCGGCCAAAACGTGGCCGGCTGTCTCGCGCGAGAGAGAGGAGAGAGAGAGACCCGCGGGGGAGAGAAAGAGAGAGAGAGAGAGAGAGAGAGAGAGAGAGAGAGAGAGAGAGAGAGAGAGAGAGAGAGAGAGAGAGAGAGAGAGAAAATCAGATTTTTATAAAAATCCCATTTTGAAATATTTACGATTGTGCCACTGGATTTCTTTTGACCATATCTCTCTCGTTACAACTCCGATTCGAGCCCACTACGTGTCTATGAACTCGTCTCAGTACGACCTATCCAAAAATACAAGTCACGGTCCCAAACTCTCTCCGGTTAAAAATATGACTAAAATACCCTTAAATAATTAAATAATTAAATAAGGGTAAAATTTGGGGAAATTTGGGGTCGGGGTGTTACAAAGACACTATGAAATGAAAGAAACCCAAAAAAAAGGGAGGAAATACCAGGCTTTCATTCAAATCAAGAAACACAAATAAAACATTTTGAACGAAAAGTTAACTACTTTGAGCGAAAAGTTAACTACTTTGAGCATAATATTCAAGGACAATAAGTGAACAAAAAATTTCGAACGAAAACAGGAAAAAGAAAAAAAAATTTCACCATTGTCTAGCCTACAAAGAACCTCCTTCTACTCACAGCCTCTTCTTGACTCTCTTGTACACTGTTAACATCTTGCAAAAAATAAAAATCACCACAACGTCAACTAAAAACATCAAATGAACTAATGCTTTCTAATTGAACACATTGTAGTCCATAAAACCCAAGAAAAATGTCAAATTATGACCAGATAAATCCTCCATATTTTCCTTATGACAGAATGGTAGGAAACAAAACAATCACTTTATCCATGAAAGCATTTTGTGGAAGGCATTGAAATGAATGGGATCTAAATCACACAGAGTTCCATCAATATCAAATAGTACTGCTTCAAGTGGAGGGGGAAAAAAGGACAATGAGGTTAGTACAACAAAAGAATGAAACCAAAACAATACAAATGTAACACTTGCGCCACATGTTTCTCTATAATTTATCTTTCACCTTTTCATTGCTCAATTCGTACACAACTTGAGATGATGCCAAACATAAATATACTTTTGAATAGTTGCGATAATTTATTTTACTACTTTTGTAGTAACTACCAAAGAATTGTAACATTACAAATCATGAAGCATGAAACTTAAACTGAATATTTATTTAACCAAAAACTAATATGAAGTGCTACCCAGAGATGAAAAATATATTCAATTGTTGAAATAAATATCACTGATTTCCAAATCCAAGGTTTTGGCAACTACCCACCAAAAGTGTCCAACACAAATCAGTGGCCAGTGTGGAAAATAAAGCAAAATTTGGAAGCTGAAAAATTCCCCACGGACGTAGACTAAAAACTTGGATTCGAAGAGAGGTTTGGTAATGCTGCTAGTAAAAGCTTAGCAGAACGAAAAAGCAAAATAAATGGATAACAAAATCACCCAGATAGAAAGAGAGAATATTTTCTGTAAAAATGGCGTTCCAGAACGAAATCAGAGTGTTACCTAAGAAAAAAAAAAAGGAAGTGCAGGGTGTCTTGCAAGTCATGTTCATGCTTTAAAAAATCAGAAATTAAAGTGAAACCATATGCGGATGCCAAAAAAACAAATGCAATTTAGGTAAGCAAAAGTAGAGATGGAGAGAAGGAAATTTGTTAATTTGTTAAAGTTTACTAACAATATCCAGAAGAGAGAGAGAGAGAGAGAGAGAGAGAGAGAGTAATTCCTGAAAAATAATTTTAAAAATCAAAAAATCAAAATAGACGAAAACCATTTGGTGAACCAAAATGAGAGAGAGAGAGATTCATACCATTGACATCAAACCCATCAAATCTAAATGCTTTTTTTATTGGTGCTCTGGAGAAACAGCATATATAATCAAAGAAATTCCATTAGGATCCAAATATTAGAGATAGTAAACATATCAAACCTAAATGCTTTCAACATTGAAACAAAAAGAGGAAGACATGGTCTAATGTATGAGAAATCTGAATATCACAACAAAACACAGATTCAAAGAACAACAACATTGAGCACGCATATTGATGAGTACTTCATCGACTCTTAAGCTACATATTTTTGGGGGAAATCACAGCTAATCAGTAACAACAACATTGAGATTCAGAGTGATTAACTGCCATTTAGAAACCCTAATCCACTTCTAAAATTAGCTAAACACAAAACAACAACAGACCACGAAATCAACAGAGGGATAATAGTCCGTACGTTACCTAAATGCTTCCTTTATGAAACTGTAAATCTCCCTTCTACTCACTACAATGGGGCTGGCTTAACCAACAAAGTAGAAAAAGAAATGCTACCCAGAGATGAAAAATATGTTCAATTATTAGGGGGGAAAAATGGATAAAGGGAAAAGTTAAAACAAATGAAATAGATTCTTAAAAAAGGGAAATGCCAAGCCAACAAAAATTGAACTTAAAATGCATGTTCTAAGTAGTTAGCAGGAAGACCCAAAAACAACCAAACTAATGTGAACTTTCTACTTTAGCAAGTAAGATGGAGAAGATTTAAGGATTAAGAGTCGCAACAACTGCACATCTCGTATAAAAAATCAGAAAATTCAAAATAGATGAAAACCATTTGGTGAACCAAAAACAAAACCAAAATGAGAGAGAGATTCATACCATTGACATCAAACCTATCAAATCTAAATGCTTTCTTCATTGGTGCTCTGGAGAAACAGCATATATAATCAAAGAAATTCTATTAGGATCCAAAAATTAGAGATAGTAAACAGATCAAACCTAAATGCTTTCTTCATTGAACCAAAAAGAGCAAAAATTCCATCAGGAACCAAAAATGAGAGAGAGAGAGAGAGAGAGAGAGAGAGAGAGAGAGAGAGAGAGAGAGAAGTAAATATCCTACTGTTAGATTGTGGGTTGCTCAATGAGAATCTATTTTCACAGAGAGAGAGAGAGAGAGAGAGAGAGAGAGAGAGAGAGAGAGAGAGAGAGGTGTGCATATCACTGTGCTGGTTGTAACATTTGGCTAATATGTACCTACAGGAACTATGAATATGTCTATTTTCTAACTGTCCAGCATTCAATCCCATATAGCATGGCTGTTCTAACAGATGTTCTATAAACTTAGCTTTCAATTCTAGCAAAATATTATATATATGCTTAACAAAACCCTCCATGCTTTGATTCTATGAGCCACATCATCTCCATTAATCCCCGAAAAATAATTTAAAAATCAGAAAATTAGAATAGATGAAAACCATTTGGTGAACCAAAAATAAAAACAAAGAGAGAGAGAGAGAGAGAGAGAGAGAGAGATTCATACCATTGACATCAAACCCATCAAATCTAAATGCTTTCTTCATTGGTGCTCTGGAAAAGCAGCGTATATAATGAAAGAAATCCTATTAGGATCCAAAAATTAGAGATAGTAAACAGATCAAACCTAAATGTTTTCTTCATTGAACCAAAAAGAGCAAAAATTGAAGCAAAAATTTCATCAGGAACCAAAAATTAGAGAGAGAGAGACTGGAAAAAAGAAATAAAATCTAATCCAATTCTCCAACAACAACAATTACCCAAACCAACTAAAATTTGGAGTCATTAAAATAATTATTAAAATTTATAAATAAAAAAAATTTATAAAAAAAAAAAAGAGGAGTCTATAACCACAGGCAAACAGAAAATCAGCCACAAAGACATAATTACCAGATTGATGAGCAGACTGGGGATTCATATATTAATTACTCCAGTTCTTTTTCCTTCGATCTTCCTCCCTGTAACAACAAACCAAACTCAATTTTTGATTTACTTTGATAAATGAATAAACCAACCTAGAAAACCAAAAGAACGTTAAAATCAACCTTTTTTTTTACGAAACCCAGAAATCCCTTTAAGCTAAACCCGTGTGATGACAAGAAGGATGAATGGTAGGTTCGTAAATGCAGAATAGGAAATAAAGAGAAAGCAATTAAAGAAACTTCATATTTCATTCATGAATCCCCTCTGTACCAGCTATCAGGTACCGAGAGAAAAGGATAACTGTTTCCTAGCTTTTCGGGAAATAGAAACTAATCTATGCAATGAAATAGAAGGGTGATATGGATAGTGCAGGTGATGTAGTGTGGGTGACAGTCCTATCAATCCTGCCCTGATGAAAACAGACCTGTCCTCAGGTCTGAAAGTGAGGAAAACGTCGCTCAATGTCTGTAGCATCCTCCCAAGTGGCATCCTCCTCAGGTAAACCAGACCACAGAATCAACCAACAAACAACAGGCTAGTTACGGCGTTTGAAAAGCCCACGATTGAGAATTTTGGCTGGAGTCCAATCCACAGAGTTATCAGGGCGCAAGGGAGGAAGTGTTGGGGATGAAGTGAGGTGAGCACCAATTTTCTTCTTGAGCAGAGAGACATGAAAGACACTATGAATTTTTGAGCCAGGTGGTAAGGCAAGCTTGTAAGCCACTGCTCCAATCTTTGCAAGGATTTAGTATGGACCATAAAACCATGGAGACAACTTGGGGCAGTTAGTAGTACCCCTGGTGGACTGCCGATAGGGTTAAAGGCGCAAGAAAACCCAATCACCCACAGCAAAATGGCATTCAGAACGTTTGTGATTTGTAAAAAATGTCATGCGCTCCTGAGCAACTTGCATGTTCTATCGGAGTCGTCGAAATAAGGAGTCACGTTCACACAGGGCGAGATCCACAGCTTGTACAGCAATTGAACCTAGAGTATAAAATTCTACTGAGGGAGGGGGTTGGCCATAAACTGCTTGATATGGAGTTATCTTGATTGCGGAGTGATACGTGGTGTTATACCACCATTCGGCCCATGGTAACCAAGAAACCCAGGACGTGGGTTTGTCCCCCACAAAACAACGAAAGTAGTGTTCCAAAGTGCGATTGAGAACTTCAGTTTGACTGTCGGATTGCGGGTGATATGCAGAACTATGGCAAAGTTTAGTGCCTTGGCGTGCAAAGAAAGATGTCCAAAATTGGCTTGTAAACGTTGGGTCCCTATCACTTACAATGGTCTGTGGCATCCCATGGAGCTTAAAAACTTCGTGAATAAACAAATCTGCAACCTATGAAGCTGTATACGGATGTTTGATGGGAATAAAATACCCATGTTTTGACAAGCGATCAATGACGAAAAGGATGGCGTTCTTCCCGCTGACTGAGGGTAATCCCTCCACAAAATCCATGGCAATATCTTGCCAAATGGAATCAGGTACGGGCAATGGCTGGAGCAACCCGGGTGGGTGTAAAGCTTCATAATTTTGTCGCTGGCAAGTGCCGCAGGCTGCTACAAATGCTTGCACATCTTTCTTCAACCCCGGCCAATGGAAATTACAGAGTATACGCTTGTATGTGCGGAGTTGTCCCGAGTGTCCCCCCATTGGAGTGGAATGAAATTCCTCCAAGATCACGGTACGCCATTTAGAAGAAGTAGGGACAAAGATGTGCTCCTTGTAGTAGAGGCAATTATTCTGCCATGAGTAATGGGGTTTGGTAATAGGATCAGCTTGGAGGAGGCTAATAAGTTGCTGAGCTTCATTGTCGGAAGTATAATCTTGTTGAATCTGTGGGATGCAATCAAAAATGGGAGTGGATAAACCCATAATAGCCAATAACTCCGACTTCCTGGACAAAGCATCAGGGCCAGCATTCTTGCACCCCGCACGATACTCGATTTCATAGTTGTACCCAAGTAATTTGAGCAGCCATTTCTCTTGCGTGGGAGTGGTGATGTGTTGTTCCAAAAAGTGCTTGATGGTTTGGTGATCTGTGACAATGTTAAATTGTCGACCCAGCAAGTATGGTCGCCATTATTGCATTGCCAGAACCACTGCCAGCATCTCCTTGTCATAAACCGATAAAGAGCGATGCGTTTCGGACAAGGATTTGCTAAGATATGCTATCGGTCGCTGCTCTTGGGACAAAATGGCACTAACCCCATTGTTAGAGGCATCAGATTCCACGACAAACTTTTTGGAGAAGTCTGGTAGGCGGAGGACAAGGGTGGTTGTCAAGGCAGTTTTGAGGGCTTGAAAAGCAGATTCTACCGCTGGGTTCCAATGGAAGTTGTCTTTGCGCAAAAGATTTGTTAGCGACTTGGAAATTGTATCAAAGTGATGAATGAATTTGCGGTAATAACCTGCTAAACCCAGAAAACCACGCAACCCTTTTACAGTCTCAGGCCTTGGCCAATTATCAATGCACTGAATTTTCTTTTTATCCACCGATACTCCCGCTTCAGATATGGTGTGACCCAAATAATCAACAGTGGACTGAGCAAATGTGCATTTAGAAGCCTTCACTTTGAGCTGAGCAACCCTTAACACCTCAAACATAGTGGTTAAGTGATGGACATGTTCATTCAAAGTTCGACTATATACCAATATATCGTCAAAAAAAACAAGGACAAACTTACGCAGATAAGGGCGGAAGATGTCGTTCATGAGTGCCTGGAATGTGGATGGAGCGTTGGATAAGCGGAATGGCATTACCAGGAATTCGTAGTGCCCGTCGTGTGTCCGAAATGCCGTCTTTGGGATGTCAGTGTCCCACATACGAATTTGATGGTACCCGGAACGCAAATCTAGTTTGGAGAACCAAGCTGCACCATTTAATTCATCTAGCATCTCGTTAATGACTGGTATTGGATATTTACTTGACTGTCACCTGATTTAGAGCGCGATAATCAACACAAAACCTTCAAGTCCCTTCTTTCTTGCTGTCCAGTAACACCGGGGAGAAGAACGGACTCGAACTTCTCCTAATGATCCCAGCTTGCAGCATAGCATTCACTTGAGACTCAATTTCAGCTTTTTGCCAATGTGGTATCGATATGGCCTGACATTAATAGGTCCGGTACCTGGCAGCAATGGGATATGGTGATCAACGGCGCGAGAGGGTGGTAACCCCAGAGATTCCTCAAATAAATCAGAAAATTGCGTCAATAAGCCTTGAACACTCAGTGGAATGGTACACATGATCCCGTGGGTTGTTGGAGTCTGTAGAAATTGCTCTTCTTTCTCAAGCACAGCGAATACTGCGGATTCTAGGGGGCTGCCATTGCTCCCATTACCCTTGTTGCCTCGTAAACGATAATTGTTGCCATCCTCTGTAAATTCCATGATCTTATCTCTGAAATGCCAGCCAATGAGTCCCAACGTCTCTAACCATTCAACGCCCAAAAGTAAATCACACCCAAATACAGAGATGAGGCAAAAGTCACCTTGGAATTCATAGGCCTGGAGTTTTACTGGCACAGCATAAACCATACCGTTCGTGCTATAAGACTGACCAGTGGCAACCACTATTTTTTCTCTTTTATGAGCATCAATGGTTGTCTTCAGCTGTGTGGCGATTTTGGGGTTGAGAAAATTACGATCTACCCCAAAATCGATGAACACCCTTATCGGAATGCCCTCAATAGAACCTTGTAATCGTATTGCCCTTCTGCGGGTTCGTTTTCTATCTGCTAGCGCATGGAGGTGTATGGTGGTATCCTCAATGACAGGGTGGTGTTCTTCATCTGAGTTGGGTTCTGAGATGTCGAGGGTGGGTTCAGTCATCCCATCCAACAAGCTCTCGGATTCGATCATCAAGATGTGGGGTTGTTTACAACGATGGCCTGGAGAGTAAGCTTTATCACAGCTAAAACACATCCCCTTCTGGCACCGTTCTTGAAGTTCAGCTTGAGCCCGATGAAAAATTGGGCGGTTGGTTGGTGAGTTATCTGTAGCTGCTTTAGGAACTGGAGAAAAATTGGGTGTGCTTTGAGGTTTGTAACGGTTTGTGGATTGGGAACTAGTAAACCTGGGGTTAAAATTTATGTGGCCTGTTTTCTTTTTCAGCTTGTTTTCAAAGATTTGGGCAAGTTCCATGGCGCGGGCCAAGGATTGTGGCTCCAAGGCAATGACGTCATCTTGTATGTCATCCTTAAGCCCTCCTACAAAGGTGCCCAACAATTGCTCATCAGTCCAACCCACTGCCCTGCAAGAGAGCTTAATGAAAAGGCCCACGTACTCAGATACTGACCCTATTTGTTTACTGTGGGACAAGCCCATATTGACATGTAGGGTTTTGCCAGGCCCAAAGCGCTGCAGCAACATGTCGGAGAAGACGACCCATGAATCGCATAGGTAACGCGATTCAAACCACTTCATCCACAGGGCAGCGTCGCCACCCAGATGCATCGCTGCCACCATGACTTTCTGGTGGTCTTCCACTTCATGGTAGTGGAGGAAAACGTTCGGCCATTGCTAACCACCCATGTGGGTCCTCACCGTAGAAACGCGGAAGATCCAACTTCATTGGTTTCATGGAGCTGTATGAGGTATTTGGGTGAAACATGGAATTAGGGCTTGGCATAGTGTGGGTAAATTGTCTTAGTGGAATAAAAGGGGAAAAGTTTGATGTAAGGAGTTGGGTGGTGCCGTGAGATGGGTGGGATACTTGGGTTGTGACCTGAGGGTGATTGGATCTGAGCGGTCCTGGTATGAAACTCGGACCTGCGTTTGTGAAGAGGTTTGGTAAGATCTGGGATGTTGGTGAACCCATGGAAGTGGGCATCGATGACGGAGATATGGTGGGCATGGAGGCCAAACTTGGTTGGTTGTAGCTGAAAATCGAACCTGTAGGTGGAATTGCCCATGCCGATGGCAACTTTTGTGTTGATACCGTTTGGTGGGTGGGAGATACGGAATGGCGAGGAAAAACTGGGCTTCGAGCTCGGAAGGTCCGAAGTTCATCCATCACCGTTTGCTGGAAGGTCAAGTTCTGGGTTTGTTGGTCGCTTAATGTTGTAAGCGTTTTCAAAATCTCTGCGACGTCGCTTTGTACCACGTCTTGGCGTTGAGAGACGGTGGTCACAGTATTCTGGAATTCCTGGAGCTGAGCTTCTAGTTGGTCACGTTGAAGGTCCATCTCGACTTCAGCCACAGTGGCGAGCCCTGCCGCCAGAGTTGCCTGGGATTTTTTTTCCCATGGAAAGCAACCAGGCTCTAGATACCAAATGGTAGGTTCGTGAATGCAGAATAGGAAATAAAGAAAAAGCAATTAAAGAAACTTCATATTTCATTCATGAATCCCCTCAGTACCAGCTATCAGGTACTTTATATATGATTTTGGATGATGCCATATGGCAGACATACCGAGAGAAAAGGATAACCGTTTCCTAGCTTTTCGGGAAATAGAAACTAAGCTATGCAATGAAATAGAAGGGTGATATGGATAGTGCAAGTGATGTAGTGTGGGTGACGGTCCTATCAATGAAGCGCAGCTGGAATGGCAACACTCGAACCCAACATTTGAGATGAAAACCAATCAGATGAAGACCAAAAGGGCGGCTGGATTCGCAGCGCGCCTCCCCAAACGAAAATCGACGGTCCCCCACGCATGTAGAACAGTGAATGCAGATCTTCCATAGCTGCCCCCAACCAAGCTGGTTCGAAGCGGACGATCCTTGCGTGTAAACAAAATCATTCCGTGGTTCATCATGTCAAATGTTCGGAGTGTTTTGGGATTAATGGGTTCTTTTTTTTTTAAACGAACTGAATAATGGGTTTGTCAGAAGAACTTGGGACTATGAAGGAGGATGATCGAGCTGACAGCATATGCAAATCACGACTAAGAAGATTAAGCTGATCAGAGAGAGGAAGATTTGCTGGCGTTGAAGAATCTCTAAAACATATGCAAATCCAAACTAAGAAGATTAAATGAAAACTTATTTCACATAAGAAAGCAATAAAAATTACATTCAATACAGCAGATAACAAAAAATATGGTTCTATTCACATATTCTATATGCCCTAAGTTTGTTTCTAATCAGACACATCCCAGTCACAACATCACAAATGTCCAATCGTTCCCTCGGCAGTTCCGCAGAGCAAGCAACTCCAATTTCTAAAATGGAAATCAAGCTTTCTTCCATTTTGTTGTGAACCCTTAAGCTATCCTCACAAGAAGCATTATTTGTGCTCATCTCCCAGTCCTCATTTTCATGACAAAGAATGGGATCCAGAACCTCTACCACATGATGAGGCAGAGCTGCCTTGACAAAGTTAGGAAGGTTCGAAGTTCCTTGAAACATGATATCGGTTGGTGTTTTACCTGTAAACATTTCCAATAAGAGGATGCCATAACTGTACGCATCACCTTTTGTCCACACTTCATGTCCCATGCCATACTCTGCATTTGCATTTATCAAACACCGTATTCTTATCTCTACTTTCAAGCTTCAAACTATTAAAATGAATATTCAGAAAAATATAGGGAATTGTTAAAGAAAGTAATCACCTGGAGGAGTATAACCAATTGTTCCTTTTACTCCAACGGAGCTTGATTGATTACCGGAAAAGTTTTTAGCTGCTCTAGGAAGGAATCTTGCCAATCCAAAGTCGCCTAGATGTCCAATCATATCAGCATTGAGAAGAACGTTGCTTGGCTTGACGTCGCAATGAACTATTGGCGCTTCGCATTGATGATGGAGATAATTCAATGCCATAGCAACATCAATAGCAATGTTCAACCTCTGAGAAAAAGTTAAACTCCTTGATCGCTGATTTGCCTCGCCAACTGTGGGAGCTGGATGCAACCATGCGTCTAAGCTCCCATTAACCATGAACTCATAAACTAAGGCCTTGAAGTCAAAACCACGATAATCAGAACCTGAACATGCAGAGAGTACCTTCACGAGATTACGATGTCTAATATTTTTCAAGGCCTCACATTCTGCAAAGAAACTTTTGGAAGCACCAGAACGAACCAGGTTGAGTACCTTGATGGCAACAGTTGTTTCACCATGCTCAAGTAACCCTTTATAGACAGACCCAAAACTGCCTGTACCAAGCAAGTTGGCAGAGGAGAATCCATCAGTAGCCTTCAGAAGACTTTGGTACGACACCTTGAGGAATTTTTCTGAATCACGTGAAGTATGCACCTTTCTTTTTCGCTGAAACCAACAGAGGTACAGAGATGTGAGTGCAAAAGTGATGCCAAGAAGCCCGCCAATGAGAGATATGATGAGTTTCAAAGTTGTGCTCAATCTTCTCTTGTTGGAATGTTGAAGTTTGCATTTTGGCAATTGAAATTCAGGTATACCGCCACAAAGTTTTCTATTTCCTTTGACTGATGTCACAGTTGCATTCTTGAAAACTCCTTCGATTGGTACCATGCCCTCAAAATTGTTATAAGATAGATTCAAATACTGCAGAAATTCGAAACGCGCCAAGAATTCTGGAATCGTGCCTGACAAGTTGTTCTGAGAAAGATGTACTTCTAGAATTCCTCTTAGTGAACTCAAAGATGATGGAATTTCCCCTTGGAAGAAGTTTCTCTGCATTTCTAGATATTCTAACCTTACACACTGACCAAGATTTGCAGGAATTTTACCAGATAACATGTTTTCAGAAACAGATAAATACTCCAGGTTTATTAAATTTCCCACTTCCTGGGGAAGGGAACCAGAAAAACGATTGTTTTGCAAGTAAAGAGCAACATATGAAGGTGACATAGCAATGATTTCTTGGGGTATGAAACCGCTAAGATTGTTATAGGCAAGAGATAAGAGCATCAAATTATGACACTTCGCTAAACTCAAAGGGATATTGCCTTGAAGGTTGTTGTAAGACAAATATAATTTCGTTAACTGAGTCAAATTTCCCAAAGAGGATGGAACATTCCCAGCAAAAGAGTTCATTGCCATATCTAATTCATATAATTTCTGAAGCTTTCCTAGATCAAGGGGGATGTGACCGGAAAATTGGTTTGCAGACAGCCGTAGGTTCCACAGGTTAAGCAAATTTCCAATCCCGTATGGGATTCTTCCAAACAGTTTATTCGCAGATACAAAGAATAATACAAGAGAAGAAGATAGATTAGCTGTGCATTGAGGTAACATGCCTCCAAAATTATTTTTATTGATTTGCAGTACTTGTAAACTGGTGGCATTAGTCAAATCGCAGAAAAAGTTCAAGTCACCAACCCCCCCACTTCCAAGATGGTTTATACCGAGAACTAGTTTCTCAAGCCTAGATAATTTTATCAACGAAGGGACTGTTCCATGTAGTTGGTTTCCTGACATTCCAAGCTGCACTATATTTGAGGAATTGGATATTGAAACAGGAATAAATCCACTGAATTGGTTATTATCAATATGAAAATATTCGAGTCCTGGAAAAGCAGTACCTAAGTTTGAGGGCAGAGTCCCTTGAATTCTGTTTCCTACCACATAAAAGAATCTTATAGAAGAGATATTGAAGATTGAGGGAGGGATCATACCAGACAACGTATTTTCGCTCAAACCAAGATATGTCATATTGGTCAGATGACCAAAAAAATCAGGAACAGTCCCATTCAAATTATTAGAAGATGCCGAAAGGGATTCAAGAGATGATAAGTTGCTTAAGGTGTGAGGGACAGCTCCTGTGAGGCTGTTTCGGTGAATTGCAAGTACTCTTAGCTTTGACAAGGTGCCAAGCTCCTCGGGAATCCTTCCTACCAGAAAATTGAAACCAAGTAAAAGTATTAGGAGCTGAGAGCAACCTGATAAGTTTGAGGGAATCTCACCACTCAGTGAATTATTCTCCAATTGTAGATTTTGCAATCTGCGCAGACGACCGATTTCTTGAGGGATTTCACTGCTCAAGCTGTTGTTCTGGAGATAAATCTCTCTCAAAAAACTCAAGTTTCCAACATGTGGTGATATAGAGCCTGCAAGTTCCAAGGACTGTAGGTCCAACCTTGTAACCCTCTGGTGACGACGTCCACAAGTAACTCCATGCCAACGGCAAAAGTGGACGGTTTCATTCCATGTAGTCAGAACTCCAAAAGGGTCATGGGTTATCGTAGCCTTGACTTCAAGCAAGGCCAGTCGATCTGTATCATTTCCGCTGTGTGTCAAACCAATGCATGAGTAAAGAATAAAAGCATGCATGCAAAAACATGAGAGAAACACAGCAGAATTGAAAGTATTTAGCACCATAAAGTCTGTTTTATCTGAAACTTTAGTTGCTTACAAAATTTGCAGTGGCTGTGTATAGCTACTTGAGTGAGGTACCTACTTATAGTCAAACAGGAACAGCTTGCGTGAGCTATAAATTATGAGTAGAAAAATTGGTTACCTAAACACCCGGACTTCATCAGGTGGTAGTTAAGAGCTAGAAAAATTATTTTTCCTTCTTTCTTGCTTGCCTGGTAGAGAAAACTTGCCTCTGGAATCAGACAGGTTTTTTTCCTGACTTTTGTCCTGTCATTATATTTGCTGATGGAAGGTAGAACTCAGTATCCAACTGGTGAAGCATGGTCAAATAACAAGAAAGCAGCGTTTTGGCCTATCAAGTCTTTATCAAATTTATTGATCGTTCTACAATTCCACGAAATTTCTATTTTAAAATCTCCAATATGAGATGTGCACATAAAACTAGTAATTTCTCCAGTACTACCGCACAGGCTAATTTGAACTCTTCAACCATGTAAAAATATTTAGGCAGCTTGACCTACCAAAATACAAAGCAATAATGTTCCTGGATATTACATACGCACAGCAATAATGTAATTCTAGATATAAGAGAATATTACATACATGCTATGTAGATTATAAATTAAGTTTGGTTTTATTCAAATATTCTACTTTCTTGAAGCGTCTTTCTTATCTGGCACATTCCAGCCATAGCAGCACTAATGTCCAACCATCGCAGAACAAGCTACACCAATTTCTAAAATTGAAGTCAGGCTTTCTTCAATTTTGATGTGAATCCTTCTGCTATCCTCCACAAGATGATTGTTCGCGCTCATCTCCCCTTCCAATTTTTCTTGAACAATCTGCACCACTTGCTTAGTAGGCAGAGCTTCCTTGACAAAGTTTTGAAGGTTTGAACTTCCCTGAAACGTGTCATCAGTTGGTCTTTTTCCTGTAAACATTTCCAACAGGAAACGACATAACTGTACACGTCATCTTGAATCCACACTTCATTTCCCATACCATGTTCAATAGCAAAATTCAAAAAACAGAAAATTCTTATTATCAACTTCTCTAAACTATAATTTTCATTCTTCAAACTTTTAAATGAATTTGAGACATTTAAGGAATGTTTAAAGAAATGTTCGATCGCCTGGAGCAGTATAACTAAAAGTTCCTTTAACTGTGGTGGAGCTTGATTGATTACCAGAACAAATTTCAGATGTTCTGGTACCAACCCAAAGTCACCTACATGTCCAATCATTTCCTCGTTGAGAAGGACACATTACTGGGTTTGAGGTCGCAATGAACTATTGAAGTATGACAATTACGATGTAGATAATCCAATTCCATGGCAATGTCCAACCTTTAAGTTAATCTCCTTGGTCTCTCATTTGTCCCACCAAATGTTTGTGTTGGGTGCAACCATTCCTCTAAACTCCCATTAGCCATGAATTCAAAAGGCCTTGAAATCACAACCACGATGATTGAAACCCGAACATGCTGAGAGTACCTTGCGATGTCTAATATTTTTCAAGGCCTCAGACTCAGAAGCAAAACTTTTCAAAGCTCCACGATGAACCAGGTTGAGTACCTTGACAACAACAGTTGTTTCACCTTGCTCAACAACTCCTTCATAAATGGACCCAAAACTAACCGTACCGATTAAATTGGCAGATGAGAACCAATCAGTAGCTTTTAGAAGACTTTGGTAAGACACTGTGAGAAATTTTTCTGAATCACTTTTAGTATGCTCCTTGATCCTTTCCCTTCGGGAACAATGAAGGTACAAAACAACAAGTGCAAAATGACTCCAAAAACTCCAGAAATGAGAGAGATTATCAATTTCATGGTCAGGCTCAATCCTCCCCTATTGGAATGTGTGGATTTGAATTTCAGCAATTGAAACTCAGGTGTTCCCCCACAAAGTTACCTTTGACTGATGGTGCAGTTGCATTCTTGAGAAAGACTGCAGAAACTCCTCCAAGAATTCTGGGATCATCCCTGACAAGTTGTTCCTTTGGAGATATAATTCTTCAAGACCTCTTAGTGAACTCAAAGAGGATGGAATGGTCCCCTGGCAGAAGTTTCCATCCATCCTTAGAATTTCTAATTTTATGCAACTACCAAGACTTGTCGGAATTTCACCAGATAACTAGTTTTGAGAAACAGATAAATACATCAGATTTATCAAATTTCCTACTTCTTTGGGGATGGAACCAGTGAAATGATTTTGAGATAAATCCAAAACGGTATATGAAGATGATGCAGCAATGACTTCTGGGGGTTTTATACCACTAAATAGCAAGAGATAAGGTCACTAAATTGTGACATTCTGCTAAACTTTAAGGGATATTGCCTTCAAGATTGTTGAAAGCTAAATAAAAATTAGCTAATCCACTTAAATTTCCAAAAGAGGATGGAAGATGCCTAGAGAGAGAATTTGAATCCATATCTAACTGATATAATTTCTGAAGCTTTCCTAAATCAAGGGGAATGAGACCTGATAATCGGTTCCTCTCCAAGTTCACCACATTTCCAATCGCATTTGGGATGCTGCCTGATATTTTATTATCACCAAAATAGAAGTATAGGAGAGAAAAAGTTGAGTTACCTATGCAGTGAAGTAAAATACCCCCAAATTTGTTTACACTAAAGCTCGATAGTCTTAAACCAGTGGAATTAGTCAAACCACAGACAAAGCTCAAGTCACTGATTCCCCTATCTCCAAGATTGTTGGCAGCAAGAATAAATTCCCCCATCTCCAGTCTTTTGTTTACTCGAGCCTATATAAATTGTGTAAGGAAGGGACTTTTCCATGTAGTTGGTTTTCTGAGATTGCTAGATGAACTAGATTTAAGGCATTAGATATTGGTCCAGAAAATTGGTTAGCATTAAGACCTACATACTCCAGACTTGGAAAGGCGATACCTAAGTTTGTGGGCAAAGTCCCTTGGAGTTTGTTTATAGACACAGAGAAGAGGCTTAAAGAAGAGAGGTTGAAGATGGAGGGAGGGATCATACCTGACAAGCTATTTCCATCCAAAGCAAGATAGCAAAGACTGGTCTTTTGGCCAAAGATATCTGGAATGCTTCCATTCAAATTATTAAAAGTTGCTGAAAGCCAAGAGATGATAAGTTGCTAGAAGAGTAAGGAACATTTCCGGTAAGGTTGTTGTTGTCAACTGCTATTTTTAATAGCTTTGACAAGGTGCCAAGCTCGTCAGGAATTCTCCCCACCAGCGAATTGTAACCAAGATCAATTGTGTGGAGTTGAGAGCAAGCTGATAAGTTGGAGGGAATTTCACCACTAAGTGAAATCGTGCAATCTGCGCAGAAGACGGATTTCTGGAGGGATTTCGTGGCTGAATCTATTGCCCACCAGATGAATCACGCGCAAGAAACTCAAATTTCCACATGGTGACTCTCTGGTGACGACCACCGCATGTAACTCCATGCCAGTTGCAAAAGTGCATGCATGGTTTCATTCCATGAAGTCAATACAGCATGAGGGTCTGCAGTTATCCTGGCCTTGATTTCAAGCAAGGCTAGCCAATCGGTCTCATTTCCACTCATCCTCAAGCCAAGGCATGAGTCAAGAATAAGAGCATGCATGCAAAAATATGAGAAAAACACAGTTGGAGGATTGAACTTGTAAAGCTCCATAATATATCAATTCTTCTCAAGGAGAAGAATGTACTTAGACGCTGGGCATCATTTATAAAAATCCTTAATTTCCGGCGTTAACCGATTGCGGCTGCAGAGAAAACTATAAATAATATAAACCCAGTCAATGCTAGAAGAATTGGATCTATACCTAATTTCCTAGAAGAATTTGGGTCTATACCTAATCAGAGAAGAGTTCTTGACCAAAATTGTTTATATTTTTCTCTAGTCTTTGTCAAGTGCTTCCCCCTCTCCTGCATCTCCACTTCTCTCTCTTCAAAGAGAATATTATTGAGAAATTAAATAAAATAAAATTTCTTCATATTCTTCTTCTTTTTTTTTTTTAATACAAGCAATATTCTTCATATTTCTTCACCGTTTATTGTTCATTTTCATTTAAAGATTTTTTATAAGCTGTTTCGCCGTGGCCCATTTTTTATAAATTTTGATACCCCCGATATTGGGACCGCTAATGAATGCTTTGTTATATTTTCTGTGTTTCTATTTGTTTTTCTTTTGGACGGATTCATATGCTGTTTGATCCATTCAAAATGCTGTGGAGAAATTGTACGTATGGTACAAGACTAAAACAAATTCATATCAGGGAAAATTCAACCAGAAAATGGGTTAAACGTCTATAAAACCTCTAATCAGATTTCCAATTCCATTTCGGATGCTTTCTAAATCAGATTGACCCAACTAAACAGCAAACAAATCTGCTTCAGTTTTCGGTTTAAGTTTTACTGTAACTTTTTAAATTAATCCCAATCATGGATTTGATCCAACGATCAAGACCTTTTCCCTCAGAAGGTTTTTAAAAATCCAGATGGCAGCCCTCTTCTGTAAAATCATGCCTTCCTCTCCCCTCTCCTTCCAATTTCCTATCAATATTTTCTAAAGTGTCAACATTGGAGATTAAATAATACAAAACCCATGCAATCAATGCAGAAAGAGCATGTACTTAACAAATTTGAACTGACAATATAGTTTTGGGAGTTGGAGACACTGCATGGAAAACCATCTTTGACAATGAAAAGTTTCACAAAATAATCCCGCAAAACAATGTACCTACCCGTAGCTGAAACTTTATTCAACTACGGCCAGCAATTCACTCTCTTTGCAGAAGCAGTGCCTGCCATCTGTTCCCAAATCCACCTGAGACGTCAAAAATGCATTATCATTAAAAGAAAATGTCAATCGATAGTGCAAGCATCCATATGCACCCATTGCATGCAACAATCCATAGGCCATTTGCACAACATAGACTTCAGTTTATAAAGAAGATAAAAATGTCAGCTCCTTGTTTTACAGTCAGCCATTCATGGGAGTCAATACAGAACGTGTGCCAATTTTGTGTCAGCAATGCTCAACACAATAATTGTGCATGCTCTGGACCAGGCACAAGATAAGCTATGATTGTGTCAGACAATCATGCTAGTCAACCGAGATTAGATAGTTGATAATTTTGATGTCATAGCAATGAAACAAGACAATTGTTAAGTAAATAAGTTCATTCTATGCCGTTTAAGTGTCCAGAAGTTACAACGCACAGGTTAACAATGTGATGGAATATACTCATACAAAACAGTGGAAGTCCTTCATCAAAGTTTATTTTAGACTCTTAACATCAGAGCTGTATAATATTTTCAACTGAAGTAAATCTACTTACCTCATATGCATTTATGTCCGAGAAAAGAACCTGCAAAAGGATAAGGATTTCAAAATTTAGATGACACGTTAAGCACGTAAATCACTACTTTGAATAAACCATTAAACAACAAAAAACTTCACTAGCTCAGAAACTTATCGTCGAAGCAACAATATATGTCACAAATCAACATTATTTCACACCAGAAGACAGTTGCCATTATTTGAGAATGTTTTAATTGCTCACCTTCTTTCCAGCCTTGACTTCCCCAACCTCAGCACCAACAGAAAGAATCTGAGAATAACAACACTTGTTAGAAGATCCTGATATTAAACTTGTTACTTCAAAAACAAAAAAATTAATCATAACGAGACAGAAACAGTGGGCATACTTCTCCCATAAGATACCGCTCAAATTTAACGGCTGATTTGGGCAGCAAAACTCCTCCAGCTGATTTCTGTGGCATAAGACAGTTTGTTATCATGCTAATATTAACAGATAAGGTACACAAGGAACACCAAAGCAATATATTTCAAAAATGCAGAATTTCAAATCTAAACAGATATTTCTCCATGATCTAATAAGAAGAAGAAGAAAAATGCAAACAATGAGGTCAAATTTAGAACCCGCTGTTTCTAACTAACCGCCATCAGTCAATGTGCAACCTCTTGATATCATTCAAGAGAAAAACATACAAAAGGAAAGCCAAAGAATGAGTAAAAAATGAAATATTAAAAACCTTTATAATTTTGAATGGAATCCCATTGTAACCAACCATAAGATAATCATCCCCTCAAAAACCATGAATCAAAAATATTTGTCATAAGTACAGCCAGCAAGGACTTGGTGCAACATAGGCCATTTTTCGCCATTGTTGAGAAATTGAAAGCACTCATAAGATTCTTTGGAGAATGTGGTCATAAGAAATTAATACAGTGATCAATATGCTTTTGGGACATTGGCTTAGTAAAGAAATAGAGAGTCTGAGATGCAAGTAACCATTACTGACTACTCATAACTAGTCAAGTCCGCTTGACACCATTACAAACTTATTCATAACTAAGACAGATTTTGTTTTTGGGGGTGGGGGGATGTAAGATTTTTATCCCTCATATCAAATGGGGTGGCTTTTGTCTCTTTGATCACATGAGGGCACACGTAATCAACAATCATGACTGAACTTTCAGATCATGTGCCTCATGTTCAAGCCAACGCTCTCAAGACTTTGGTCAGATAATTGCCCGCCTAACAGAGACACAGCCCGCATAAACACGCAATGGACAATATAACTCAAATTGCCACTAGTCTGAGTCATTTAACTAAGGCAAGCCAATCAAAATGGGATGACTTCTCAAACCATTAGAGTTCAAGCTCAAATCCATGATCGCATTCAAGAACTGTAGTTGAACTCAAGCCCACCAGAGCTCAAGATTCATTCAGCAATTTAAAATTCAATTTGCTTGCAACTAAAGCCATTTGGCAATCCTATGGATATTCACAAGGTTCGCATTCCAAAAGCTCAAACACTAAACTAAAATGGTCATTGACCTAGATATTTGGGATTCACAATAATGAAACACACTAAAAATTACCAATCCAGACTCTCAAACTCAATTGACATGACTAAAACCCGCATACCTCGGGGAGTTCCTCAAGACGAATAAGCACCCTGTCAGCTTGTGGAACCACCTGTCACTCACAAATTACCACCATAAAAACCAAACCCAGATAATTCATTGTAAAAAAAAAAAAAAAAAAAGTAGAAAGTAGCAGTGCAGCCACATGTAATGTTTGGAAAACCACAAACTATTTTGAAATTGCTTCTTCAAACAAGTATAGATAAGAGAAAAAATACCTTGGTGGGTTCCCATTTCTTGGAAACTGCGTTAATTCTCAAACAGTTTCTTCGCAGACCTGCACAAAACCCATATAACAAATCAGAAAAAAATTTGACAAATTATAATAAAGTCTAGACATTCAAGAAATATATAAGAAAAGTGTCAAGAAAGGAGTTAAATTCAACACACCTGGCAGTAGCTTCTGGTTCGACAGAGAAGCAGTATTAGGTTTGCACAGCAAAGGGTTTGGTAGAGTGACAAAAGTGGAAGCCATGATAGAGCTCAAACAAAAATGGAAAACGAAAATGAGCAAAGGTTTAGTCGAGCTGCTGAGACTGAAGAAAATGCTCTGTTTGCAAGAAGTGGGCAGATATCTTAAACCCTTGTGTGAGATAAGGAGCGAGTAGGTGAAGCTGCAGAGTTCTAGATGGTCCGGCTCCTAGACATTTTCTGTTGTTGTGTTGTGTGCGCAAGGTAATGAGATTTGGTTGGGTCTACAATGTTTGGTTCAAGCCCATCTATGGCTTGGCTTCCATGTTGTAGGCCAATTAAGCTTTTATGGGTAAAAGAAGCATGTCAAAGTCACATCTATGGCTTGGCTTACAATGTTTTGGTAATGGAAATAGTGGGCCAAAACCCAGATGAAGATTTATAAAAGTGATTAGAGTTCAATTCACAACTATCCACCCGTTGGGCCGTGTGGGTGGCAGTCGGTGAATAGTTGCGGATTATTGTTAAATCTAAAATAATAAAATGTGTGTTGTGTTTGGAAAACGAAAGTCAAACGCTACTAGTGGAGCCTTCTGCCTCGTATAGAAGAAAAACTTACATGGAACTATGACTTAGGCCTCATTTGGGATTGTTTTTTTGGTCAAAAACCTGCTTCACTTTAAAGTTAAGCAGTTTAAGGTGTTTGGTAAAAATAAAATATCCCGATTATTTTAAAAGCAGTGGTCTTTTGACAGCAGCTTTTAAAAGCAGGCTCTGGCTTACTTTTCAAAACTGCTTTCAGAAGAAGCAAAGATGAACTTTTAATGAATTTTTTTAATTTCCAAAATACCATCATTTATTTTAAAAAATGACACCACCTTCACTTCCACATCCAACTCCACCACTTGCACCACCACATTCACTACCTCCACAACCACCGCTACCATCACCACCACATCCTTCTCCTCCTCATCCTCCACCACCTCATCCACCACCTTCACCACCACCTCCTTCACCTCCACCTCCACCACCACCTCCTCCACCTCCATCTCCACCACTACCACCACAACCACCTCCTCCTCCAAAACCTCCATATCCACTACCACCTCCACAACCATCACCATGCTGCTACTACTACCACCACCACCACCTCCACAATCGCCATCCCCACCACCATCACCACCATTACCACAACTACCAACTCCACCTTCATCACCACCACTACCTCCACTTCATCACTACCACTACTACCACATGATTAGTACATAACACTTTTAACAACATGTCTATTTTAGTCATTATTTACAGTTACAACAATTTTTTATTAAAATTTACCAAAAGGTTTTGACATTGTTTTTTGTACTAACAACATTTTAAAAATATTGTTTACTAAATATGAAGCTGCTTTACTTTACAGCTAATTATTTTCAAAGCACAACAAAAGCAACTTTTTTTTAAAAATCGCAGCAATCCCAAGCTGGGCTTTACTTTCTCTATATATGTCAATCTTCTCACGTGACCATGAAATTTTTTTTTTTTTATAAAGGGAATAAAGGTGTAGGGAACGGAGATATGTAAACAAATGGATGCAAATGGAATTTTCTATCAACCCAAAACGGTTTGCTTTGCCAATAATTGGCCCAAACCCTACTCGTCTTCTATAGTTCCATTAGTACTACTAATCCCCCCAAATCCGTCAATATTGGGCCCACCTAATTTCCAATCTTTTGAAATGCGCTCGACTTTCGTAAGAAAAAGAAATCCATGCACAGAACACACAGCGGCTACAAGGGTCCACCACCACCCATCTTTTTTGTCTTAAACTCTGCAACATTGATCACTATTCAAGCACTTTCCTCCTCACACTTCTTTTTTTCCTTCCCCTGGAAAATCTCTGCTTTCTCACGCACTTTTTCCATTCCCACCAAGCAAACACCTCTCTCATATTGTTTATAAAAAATAATCAATACCCCTTTCTCAATATACTTTACAGCTTTCCTCTCTCTCTCTCTCTCTCTCTCTCTCTCTCTCTGTATTTCCTGCTCAGGTTTCTCTGTAAAGCAAAACCCATTTTTGCTCACATCACAAGTGAATATGGTGAAGAAGCGGCTTTGTTGCTGTGGGTGGTTCATAATTTTCTGTCATCTACTGCTAGCAGCTCTTGTTTTCTCCAAGAACCATGGTACTATATAACTATGCATTTTCTTCCCTCTTTGTGGTTTCTGCAGATTTTTTGCCATTTTTTCTGCTGAATTCTTTACTTATTTGAGCTTTCCTTTTTTTTCCTCTATGGAACTATGCAAATACATTCTCTTTGTGGTTTCTGTTTTTTTTTTTCTTTCTTTCTTTTTTCTCAATAGGAGCTGCTGTTCTGAAATGATGTTGGTAAAGATGAATAGCTTTCTATTTTTTCTGGCAATCTCAGTTGAGAGACGTACTGGTTTTTTGGCTTGTCAAGTAACTGTATTAAGATAAGATTAGCATATTTCTTTCTTTTCTCCACTTTGACCACAGTTGGAGGAGTAATTAGAAGGTCCTCTTCTGAATAAGAAATTACTCTTATATAATACACTTTAATTCATTTTTATTTACTGCCATTGAGAAAGTCCTACACTGTACAGTCACTAAAATGTCTTATAGCTCTTCTGCCTCATTTTGCTCCCTGATTTGGGAGCTATAGTTGGATCTTTAAAAGTGCTTTATGTCCTCTACACATTGTTTACATTTCTCATCTCTATGGCCTAGCATTTGCATAAAAGTTAAGAATTTCATAGTTCCCATTCACTTTCCACTATATTCTCAGATATCAATCCCATGGTTTGCTCCCATGTGGTCTGAGGTTCGAAACCCCTTAAGGTACCTACCTAGCTATTTGCTAGTGTTTTTTTTTTGCCTCACAAAGATTGTAGCGTTTGGCGAGGGGCTCCAGTTTCGAATCTGATCCACTTCGTGGATTGGGGGAATTTATGGTTACCAAAAAAAAATGTTGTTCATGAGGGTATGCTCAGTGGTTCCATTCCTCCATTGTGATTGTTAATAAAAATCAGGGTCACAAAGAGAAGTCCCAGTGAATGGTCATCCTATCATAGAATTTGGGTTTACACATCTTGTCATCCCAATCAAAAGTTGGTTATTGTGATGTGGCCTAATTTGGTTCTCCACAGTAGGAACCATGATCACAAGCTAACCTTTTCCTTAGCAATTTTTTCTTAAAAATGATGTTGATGTGGTTATATTCACTTGTAAGACGCTTGGTGAGAGTAGGAAAAGTGGCATTTAATTCTTAACTATCAAAATCAATGTAATTGGATTAACTTAGAAATTTTCTGCATTCTCGTTCTTCACATTCTTCGTGTATACATTTGTCATCTATTTTACTTCAAAGATTAAATAAGGACTGCATGTTTGTGTAAGTGTATTGCATTATTTTGAAGATAGGTTTGAGTTTTGAATGGCCACATATGTTGATTTTGTAACATTGGGTGTGGTTTGTCCTTCAGGAAACCCTGCAAATGATCTTGTTGAGATTATCAACAACAACCGAACAGCCCATAAACTTTCAAAACTAAATGACAGTCCTGGACTCGGGTGCATTGCGCTGCAATATGCCGAATTGTGCAAGGGAAACTGCTCTATCAACAACACTGTAAAATGCAAACCATCTGAAGATGACTTCACCGAAGTTTTTGCCCCCGATTGTGGTGTAGAACTACCAACTTTTGGCACCATAACTGGCCACATTGTGGGTTGCCAATCCAAGTATCTTGAGCCATCACTAGCCTTTGTACATGTTCTTGTTCGAGACAGCAAGGCTTTATCAATTCTGAGAAATAAATCACATACCGAGGTGGGTGTAGGCATGGTTCGGGTTCATAAAGGGCCATTCTTTTGGAGTGTTCTTTTCAGCAGTGGGAAGACAAACTCTACATTTGTTCTTGAAAATCGCGGTGCAGGGATCCAGCAAAAGAAAGGGTGCTATAGTGGAAGCAGCATACCATGCAGTGCAGGACAACAGAATGCTTCTCTGGTTTTGAACAATGTTATGATCATGGGTTTTCTATGCGTTGTTTATCTTTTGAAACAGTTTCACTTCAATTTGTAATTCATGAAACTAAAATATTAAACAAGACGTTGCTCAAAATTTTGTTACAGATAAGATTGAATTGAGAGAGAGAGAGAGAGCAAAAGTTCTGGATTACAACTTATGTTTCTGGTTTTATCCTTTTGATTCTTGTTAGATTTGTTTCTTCATGAGTTTGCATGGTATAAAACTTGACAGTGTCTAAATAGTTTGTCACTGGTGACAGAACAGTTACATTGAATCTATTTTGTTCTGACTGACTTTGAAAGCTGATATCAGCTTTTTTGAAAATCAACCATATCGGTAATATGATACAATTTGAGAATTGGCTTCTATGTCAGGAATAAAAGGATAGAGTGCAATTGGACAGAGGCTTTCTGAGGTTAAATCTCACACCGAGAAGGGTTCATGAAAAACTTAGTTGCAATGGGGATAGCACTATTTTGCTATCTCCAGGCAATAATGCTATGTCACGTGGAAGTGTTATCACGCAGATCATAACGTTATTAGTTGAAAATCGCAAAATAGTGTCATTCCCTTTTCATGGAAGTCTTTCTGGGGTTCATGGGCATGATCAACCTTGATGGACTTAGGTAATGAAGTTGGGGACAATAGCATTGCAATCAGTTATGATTAGAAACGAGCTAAGAGGACGTGGACAACATAGAATGTCTAGGATCTGGACTCTGGCCTTGAAGATGAAGTGATAATAGATACATGTAAATTAAAAAAATTAATAAGTGAACTGTTAAATAAGTTTTGGTTCCAATCATATTCATTTCCCTTGTAGACACCTTGGATGCTACAAAGTCACAAAAAAAATCACACTAATTCACATTTGACCACTAGACCATTATTTTTTTTGGTTGATGAATTATGATTTTGCAAAAATGTTTTGATAATGGCATTGTTCACCTTTTTCTTGGCCCAAAAATACAAAAATGATCTTGTTCATCTTTTTGGTTTGGGCCTGATATCCAATCTCCAAATAAAACTTCAGCATGCATTGGGCTTTAGGCAATAAACTTTGGAGCAAAGTTGTTATATCTTATAGGAAACTGTAGGGGTGGTTGCGGTTTGGTAACCGTAAATTTTTGCCCAAAACGCAAACTGACCGATTATTTGCGGTATGGTGATTTTTAAAATCGCAAAAAGTGGTCGGTTACCGTGAATTAGCGGTTTAAAACCGCAAGTTTTTTTTGTGTCATAAAAATCAAATCTTCCACATTTTAGGCCTAGTTTTGATGCTTCTTTTAAAGCCTTTTGAGTTCAAGTATACTTTAACCCAAAACTATAAATTCACAACCTCAACTTCTCAAGCATATATAAATTCACAACCTCCTCAACTTCTCAAGCATTCACAACCTAAAGAAAATTAAAGTTAAACTTCTCAAGCATTCCCAACCTCAACTTCTCAACCATTCCAATTCCAAATCCTTTAAAGTTACAAACCAAAAGGAAAATGCAATGCAAAATGAATTAAAATTACAACCCAAAGGAAAAATCCAATTCAAAGTTAATTAAAGTTACAAACTAAAAGGAAAATGCAATGCACAAATATTACAAACTCAAGCGTTGGTGGTGGTGAGTAGATTTGAAGGACCCCGTTGTGTTGTTTGAGCACCAATGCTATCTACAAATAAAACAACATAAGTTTAATACATTTTATTATAAAAAGAAGCATAAATAAACTAATTACTTACAATATAAGTGGTCTTGTTATACAAAGGCTACGATTAAACAATAAAATGTAAATTTTATTTTTTAAAAAATATAGTCACGATTTGTGGTAACTGCAAGTTGTGAAAATCAAATACCGCAACCGTAACTGCAAATGCAGTTCAGTTCTTCATATTGCAAATGCAGTTCGGTTTTCCGTGATTGCGATTCTATTGCGGTTAAATGTCGATTAGTTTTTACCCTTTTTTAGTTTTTCGGTCTAAAATACCACCCCTAAGAAACTGTTAATTACGCTTTCAAAAAGTTATTTTACACTCCTCTTTTATAAAATTACAAATGAATGAGTGCATGATGATTCTGTTAAAGTATCAATAACAGCTTCTTTTTATTTGATATAAATAAATACTTACAATCCATATATGCCAAGATTTGAACCCAAAAAAAAAAAAAAATCAATTTCAAATTATTCTTTTTACATAGTCATTTCAAATTTATGTCAAATTATTGTTAAATCCAAATCTTTTCTTTCAAATTCCTTCGTTCACACCGTCTTGCAATTTGTTTGTTTCCCACGGAGATCATCAATGCTTTAGTTATGCAAAGACAAATTAGGAGTCTTCTTAATCGTGATATTTAAAATCAGTATCCTCTCCTTACAAGTTACAAGCCTTCTACGAGTGCCTATCCACATTGTTGTGGATATTGTAGAGCCACGTGTCTTGAGATGAATTGACTTAAAACTTTGTCTATTGTCTACGTAATATCATATATGCAGATTTATGCATGTGTTTTTAAAATTGTGAATGAAAAACAATATAGAAATGAAGCAAGACATTGATGACTGTACTGATTTCCAACCAACATGAGAAAAGTCAAGAATCTGGATCCCGATAACCAAAAGGACAACCACATAGACGTATTTTCTTTTGGCTCGTACGTGGAATAAAATAGAATTTAAACAAAAAAATAAGAATAAGATGATGACACTATTCTATCCCTCAAATTTGTAGGATTCTGAAAATTTCTTCCTACTGAATGATCACTCACTATAGCGTGTTATAATAAGTATATATTTATTGATACGTATTTTAAAAATAAAAAATTATTATAATATCGTCTACTCATATTATAACACATAATAAAAATTGTCACATTTTAGAATTTATTTAGCACAAGAAAAATCGAATCCATGACCTCACTCTGTGTGAAAGACTGAATCCACGAATTGTCGGTGCAAACCAAAGTGTTGTTTTCTTCACAACGGTTCCTAGACATATGGGATGGGGTTTGAGCTAGGGCTAGAAAATGAGCGAATTAATGCACATTCAACATCTTAGCTACCACCACACCTAAGAACACTAACTAAACCTCAACTCGTAGATTACAATATTTATGATAAAATCAACCACCAAAAAGCTTTAATAGTGGAACCTTTGACACAAAGCTTGACATGACCTGGTGGACCTAAAACACTTATCTCACCTTGAAACACCAAAGAAGACATCAAGAATGCTTCTATGTTCTAACAACCACGTAACGGATTTTTTTTTTTTATGATCTTTTTTATGGAGAATGACGATAATATATTAAACTCACACACACTGCATAAATACTAGGACTCAAATTTAATTGCTCCAAATCACTACAATAATGGGTTTTTTGCTACTAATTTGTTAAGTATGATTCATTACTTTGAATAAGGAAAGTCATGCTTATTTTTATTGAAATTCCCATATACTCTAAACACATGAGATATTTTAAGCCAGTTTGAAGTACAGTGTGTTTTGAGACTCCAAATATATGAGCGTATTTCATAAATAAGCCTTAATTTGTATTTACTTGGAAAAAGAAAATCTAGTAAAAGGATTAACTGAAAAAATGGAAAAGTCGAGTAACTTCCCACCCTTGGGATGGGATGCGACAAAACATGAAGAAAGCTAGAAGGGAAGTGTCCACACTCGAAACTTGTTCCAAGCCCCTTGCTTGCGTATTATCCGTTTTTCGTTTTTGTTCCCACTCTGTGGATTTGTGCGAGTGTGGTTGGTCGTTTTGGTCAAGGTCAAGCGCAACCACATTTGCTGTCGTATGCCTCCCTCAGCCATGGGGCCAAAACGACAAGGAAAGTTAGAGCTTGACTTTGCTTCATTATGGTCGTCAATGCTTACCTCTTTTTTATATATACAATTATACAAGTAACCCATTTTGGATTTGCACTCCACGTAACCACACACAGAAACATCCATCAATGTTATGTCAGCCATTACATGAATTTTAGTGAAAATTTCTGTGTAATTTCACGTTTAATTGACCATTTGCTTAATTAATTGCCATATAATGACTGATTAAAAATAAATAAATAATCCCCTTGCAATTCTCTTTTTCCTTTTACTTTCTCAAAGTTGGTGCGTTACATGAAAGTTCACATGAGCTTTCGACAAATTACATCATCAGCTAATCATATCTGGTGAACCCTAATTTGACTAATTCTAACTATCTTTATCAATGGAATTTTGCTCTTCGATGATGAACATGTTGGCGTGACTTGTGGATATTGACTTACTTTCCTTACACACTAAGAATTCCTATTATAATTGTAATTGATTTACTTTAATTCCTGATTTCCTACTGCAAATAGATTTAGGAATTTATTATTTACTTGCCCATTCAGGTTTCGTTGTATTATAAATATGACCTCCTACAAGGAGAAGAATACACAGAAAATTCCCACAAACAAATATTCTCTCATAGTTTTCATATTTTAGCAGAACATAATACTTTAATATTAAATTTTTTGGGTACAAATAATATGTACATTATTGTAGTGTACTTATCATATAAAGTATGAGATATTTGAGAAAATGCTATATTTTGTAATTAGAAAAACCTTCATGACCCAATTTCTAATTACTGGATAAAATATTTTAGATATACGTAATTATGCACAACCCATATTAGATAATGAAACTCAAGTTCCTTCAGGTATGTAAGAAATTTTTTATTTAAACAATGAGATATTATAAATTGAGTGCTACTCTTTCCAATCCCCTATTTTTGTATTTCTTCACTCACCTGATCTTCCCACCTGTTATGTAAAATTGAAAAAAAAAAAGCACAATCCTATTTTTTTACCCACCATTATTCCTAAAATACCCTTTAATTATTAATTCAATCAAATTCTCTTTGCTAATTATTAGTAGTTGATATATGAAGATGATCAAGTTGTGTTTGACGGACTAGATAAATGTTTTAGTTTAATATTTTGATTTTCTGATTCTTTTAGTTTTTTACTCTCTGCCTTGTAGCTTCTAAAAATATTCTGGATATTTGTTTTAAAGAGAAAATTGTATATTTGAAGGGCAATTTCCTATTGTGTTCCATTTGTGGGTGAAATGATAAAGGTGAAAGGAATAGAATAGATAGAATAGGTGGGTTTCTTCTTCTTCTTTTTTTTTTTTTTTGTCAAACGGTAGAATAGGTGGGTTACGTGAGTTGAAGTTTTTCTCCTAAGTTTTTAGAATTCATTTTACAAAAGAGTAAATTTGTCTTTAAAAATTTGAAGATAAGATGGATAAGAAAATAAGACAGAAATAACAACACTCTAAAAATTAGTCTAACATATAAAGATGATTCGAAATTAGGTGGGCTAACACAGTACCATAATCGACTGTTTGATTTATGTTGTATGCATGGAAAATAAAAATAAAAATAAAGCTTAATTAAGTCAATAAGTTGGATCACATGCAAACTTCCGTTACAAAACATATAAAATATCTGGAAAAAAAACATTATCCTAACATCAAAGGACTCCCTTATTGTATGCTCGTAAAACATGTTCATCGTATATATTTAAGTGAAATTCTATTCCTTTTCTTTACACAGGAAAGATTGGGTTTTACTTTTCTTTTCTTCTTTTTTTGGGGTCAAAGGTTGGGTTTTACTTTTTTGTTTGCCATAGGATTGGGTTTTACTGGAGTGACATAGAATATAATCTCATAAAGTACAAGGCTACTTAATGTTGTTGCCCAATGCCAACAAACCAACTACCTCCTTTCAAAACAATAATGCCATTTCATGGGGAAGACAATTGTCTACTTTTAAACATGCATGCCAAGAGTGTGCAAGAAGTAATTCCATAAGAGAGAGAGAGAGAGAGATGAGAGAGAGAGGAGGGTGTGACATTAATATATTCTATGAATTAATGGATAGTGCTAAAGTTAGATGTAGGAAAATTTTATTTAATGTTAGAGAATTATTAAAAAAGTTTATGCTATAGTTGTGCTATTATAATAGGACCCTAGTGATAGTGTCATGATTTTTCTCTAATTTTTCCAGTTAATTTGCACATTATTCCATATCAGGAAGCGTAGCAGTTCATGTTCCTGCAAATCCCGTTAGTTATATATTTAATTAAAATAATTACATAATATAATATGTTTTTTTCTTTTTCTATTTTTCTATTACTTTTCAAGTACCAAAAAGAATTATTCTGATAAACATAAAAGTACCAAAAAGAAGTACCCTTAAGAATGTCAAATACTTGTTTAGTGCTTTTCATTAAACAACTAACAACATGCTCCACTGGATCGATTATTGAATTTAAGTTTACCTGAAAAACCTGATTTTAAAAATACACGTGTCGTTCTATAAGTAAATGCATAGAGTTCTTTAAAAAAGTAAGCAAGTGTCGTTTTGGTGCTACTTAATCCACCTCTTTTCACAGGCTTCATATTTTTGTTAGCTCCATTTTACGCTTCTTTAGCTCATTCCTTCCGGATCAAATGTTTGGTTAGACCGACACTTAAGTCGGTTAGTGTAGAGAAACTCGCCTAATGTTATTGTTTTATTTATATAAAAAAAACTTGAAATTCCAATTTTGTCTTTTTTTCTCTTTCATAATAAAGAGTTCAGGGTTATAAATTAATAGACCCAGACTACGTATTATGTAATAAAATCTTATTAAATATGGAAATTTTAATCTTCAAAGAAACTTCCATATGGGTTTTGACTAAAACCTTTCATGGTTAACTAAGTAATGAGGCATAATCCCTGGAGAAAGTCAAATTACATAAATTCTCATCTTTCCAAAACCAGTTTGGTTAATTAGAGAGATTAATAAAATCCACATTATAATAATCGGATGAAAAAACCAACAAGTAACACCACAAAGCGCACAGAACCCAAATTGAAACGGAGAGGGGGTATAATCGTAGTTTCATTTATCTTCCTGCCTTTCCCTTCAGAAACCTGCGCGCATTTACTCGACTGATCCCAAAATTCAATACCACAGTACACAATCTCCCCCGTCCCCGCTCTCTATTACTCTCTCTACAGACCACCACCCACCACCACCACATCACCCTCACGTGTTTCTCACGTGACATCCCCTCAACCCCGTCAATTTTCCCTCTTTTATTCACTTTTGTCCGCATCAAGACCGAAAACCAAACAAAGCCCCCCATTAATTCTCCCCCCACCCACTCGCTCTCTTCGTCTCTCTCTCTCTCTCTACCAAAACGATGTCGCAGAGCTCACCGCCATCACCGCCAGCACCGCCATTGATACCCTCTGAACCTCAGCACCATTCTTTCTCCTTCAAAACCCTAAGCCCAAGCCTCCTCATAATCCTCCTCATCCTCGCCGTCACGGTCGTCGCCTCAATCTCGCTCTGCTTCCTCCTCCGCCACCTCAACGGCCGCTGTCTCCGCCGCCTCACCCCGTCCTCAGCCGGGTCAGCACCAGCCGAGTCGCGTCGAATCTCGACTCGCCGAGTCAGCCCCGACAACGCAGCCTCCCTCCCTCTCTTCACCTACTCCACCATCACCCGCCGGTCTTCCTCTACCGTCTCCGCCGACTGCGCCGTCTGCTTGTCGAAGTTCGAGCCGAGTGACGAGCTTCGACTCCTCCCTCTCTGCTGCCACGCCTTCCACGCCATGTGCATCGACACGTGGCTTCAATCGCACCAGACGTGTCCTCTGTGCCGCTCCCCGATCGCCGCCTCCGACGCCGAGCTCATGGCGCTCGTCTCCAATGCCGGCGCTGCGACGATGAACAGCGGAAGCTTCCGTCTGGAGATCGGAAACGTAAGTCGCCGCAACCGAACGACGTCGGATGAGAGCTCCATTCCGGCCGATGCTAATCGCCGGTCCTACTCAATTGGTTCATTCGAGTATGTCGTCGAGGACGAGTCTTCGGAGGTGCGGTTGAGCAATGCGCAGAAGGAAGATATCATTTTGGTCGTCGCCGAACCACCGGAGCCGCCATCGCAAGCGTTAGAGCCGAGCCTAGCCGCCGAGGTAGGCTCGGGGAGGACTAGTTGGCTCAAAGACTACATCGACCGCCTATCGAGCTCTCTATCTTCTCGTGACATATCATTTCGCAGCTCGGGGAGATTTTTCACCGGAAGCAGCCGCCGGAGTGAGGCTTCCATAATCGGAGATTGGAGCTTGGAGTCTGGCCGGGTCGGGGAGGAGATATCGGAGATGTTCCGTTGGCTATCAGGGGTGTAACGGTAAATAAAGGTGAAATCCCCAATTTTGCTAGCTGACGTGGACTGAGTAAAAAATTATGGGTGGATTGAGTAAATTTTGGGTGGGAAAAACTGAGAATAAAGCCATCTGTACCTTTATCTGCACTGTACATAGGGTGAAGAAGATACAAGGAGAGCTTTTTACCAGGACTATGATTTTTGTGCGGTAATATTAGTTTTACTGTTTGGGTAAAAAAAAGAATTATGTAGCAGTTAATTTCCTTCATGTGATTAGAGATTGTGATTGAAACAAGAAGGTTTAGAATATTTGGTTGTGTTTGACATTTTTTTTATTGGGATTTGATTGAAGAAAAGAAAAGAGGTTAAAGGCAGCCAAATCACTGCAGAAAGAAATAGGTATGTTTCATACTTGTTCTGGAATATTTGCTTTACATAGTCACCCAAAAAGAGCGAACAAAAGAAGAGTAAATTGGTGAAACAAAGACAGAGAGGCCAAACAGATTTGGTTGCTTTGGAAAACTTTTTGGTTGGTTTCCTTCTTTTTATCCTTTTATGTGCAAAATATAATCCACAAGCTTGTACGGAAAAGTTTGTGTTAAATTATGGAGTGTTGTTGTTGTAGTTTATTGGTTGCGCATCACAAATTGAGTGGCCCAAAATGAAACCAAAAGCTCCTCACTTCATCTACTAAGAAAATTTGGAAGTGTCACATGAGGTTGAATGTAGGAGAAGGTTCTAACTTTACACACTATTGTTTGACTTGTGCATTTGTTTTCTTTTCACTGTCTTCTATATGATAACACAAGATATTGCCTTTATGTGGGGAAGTAATTTGGGTGAAGCCCTTCTTATTAACTCCCATGTTTACGACAAGAGTTCGATTTTAGGTATTTTCTTACGGATTATAACAAGAGTGCTAAAAATCTGCTTGATCGAAGTCTTGATATTTTTTGAATGTTTAAAAAAGGTAAAATCAATCAAGGATATTTTCTCATTGCCTTTTAGATATTGCTTTCTTTTGATTTGATTTTGATTTGAAATATGCAGCATATGAGGCCAATTAATTTGTCTCACATATGACAACGCAATGAAGCATAGAAATAGTAATTTCAGTAGTTCCAAAATGATTGATATATGGCCAAGCATAAATCTCCCACTAGATTTTGTTGCAGAATAAACCAAATTTGGAAATCTAGTTCTTTATTGAATAACATGGATAAGACGCATATATCCACTCACCACACAAGAGGAAAAACTCAATAAGGACTATGTCCGGAATGAGGAACCTACTAATTCCAGGAAAAGCCAAAGGCTTTAAAGTTACAATAACCGAAATTAATTTTACATCTACGAGTGCATATGTCTTATCCAAAATTGATTACTATTTTCTTAACTGAGAGAGGCGATAACATATTAAACTCACACACACACTGTACGGATACTATGATTCGAACTTAGGACCTTTTCTAAAAAGAGCAATTGCTCCAAATCACTACATTAATAGGTGCTTTACTAAAATTTATTAGTATTAAGAGAGAAAAAAAGTTGTTAAATTTCTTTTGTGAAAAGAAAAAGAAAGAGGAATAAATGGGTTTAGGAATAAATATGTTTCAGTTTGCAATATTAATAGGGGGTAGTTGATGTCCATGACCATGACCACTGTCTTTAAGCCATCTGAGTCAACTTGCAGAAAAAGTTTTCTGGTCCAATTTTGTTTTACATGAGAATGTATACTTGCTCTTGCATGAAGGAAAATTGAACACAAAATCAATTAACAAATTAAGAGCAAATTTATTTATTTTTTCTTTTTCAAAAGAACTTAAAGATTACTCCAAGTATATATGCCAAGCAATAATCTTTTAGCAACAAGATAAAATCAACTGACATAGTACACTTTAGTTCATCATGTCTAACATTCATGGGAGACTGTGGGTTTGGTCAATAGGAGGGAAAAGCTCAAGGCCATCCTACTTTTCACTGTTTGATTAATTAGGGAACATAATCAGAAGGTAAACAATGCTAAAGTACTAAATTGGATTGCTTTCTCAAGACTCAATGTGTGTGCACGGCAGTGTAAACAAGCTAGCATTAGCGGCATTTGGGTTAAATATTATGGATGTAACGAGTTTGTCACTCATAAGTCCTCAAAATCTATTAATAATATAAAGTAAACTTTTTAAAGGGTAAAAGGCAACAGATATACTACTCAAGGCGATCACATAAATCATCATTATTTTTTCTTATAGAAATAGACTTTTATTTAATTAGGGCAAGCCTCATGGTAGCAATGCATCTAACTGCAGCCATGAAGGGCCATCTTCAATCCAAACAGAAACATTAGGAAACACAAATGCATGCTTCACAAGAAGGTGAAGCTGCCAATTACAAACACTTCAAGTATAGGAACAAATTACATGATTTATTTATTATGCATCGCAAATTTACTAAGACTTGAAATTAATAAGGGCCTTCCATTTCACATGAGAAATTAAAGGACCAACTCAAGCATCGTCCAACATGAATATTGCTTCAACTATTGGGGAAGTGCCATAGCCAGTTGAGATAGTTGAGAAGCATCCACCCCATTTCTCACTTTTGTAGGTGCCAGATTTATCCACATAATCATAGATTAGGGGGATCCAACCCACATTATCCAAATAGTGTTCAGCAGTTCGGCTCTCAGTAAACACCTGCACATGTACAAGATCAAGTAGCAATCTAGCTAGGTATATATTTATGTCGCTTGCTAAAGGACATATACAAATTTTACTATAATTACTTCACAAATATAATCCGTACGCAAAATAACATACCTTGTTTTTGTAGGCAACCCTATTGTTGCTCCATGCCAGCAGCCGGCCGCGGTCTTCTCCGTCCTTGTTCTTGCCGTTGTACACAACAGTGGCGACAGATCCTTCAGGCGTTCCAAGTTTTTGGACATGTAGAAAGGCACCCCACTGCCCATTTGCAATGAGTGTAGGGTAGGGGAAGTGTCCAATGTGCCCACACCAGTCCTTACTTATAGAATAGGTTAAGGTGTCCCCAGTCGCATTGTAAATAAGGCAAAGTGTAGAAATTCCATCACCATGCTGCTTCTTCAAATTCTCCACAAACGTAAGGGCCTTGAGGTCCTTGTCCCCGACGTTTTTCATTTGCAGAGCCACTTTTGCCCTGTCATTTCTTTCTATTGCCTTTAACTTGTACTCCGGCATCCCCTTCAACGTTGAGTTTTGGATGGGGTTGCCGAACACATTATACGCCATCTCTCTCTCTCTCTCTCTCTCTCTCTCTCTCTCTCTCTCTCTCTCTCTCTCTCTCTCTCTCTCTCAGAGTCTCAGCTATGTCCCATGACCATGGCCCTTGTCTTAATTTATGCTAGCCATGAGTCTTAACTAGGAAAAAAGGTTTTCTTGCTCAAAGTTGTTTTGTGTACTTGCAACTCTTACGCTTGCATGAAGGAATATTGAATACATAACCAACTGCCAAATTTAGAGTAATTTTTCTTTTCAAAAGAACTATTGAAGATTACTCCAAGTATATATGCCATGCGGTAACCTTTTAACAACAAGACAATTGTACGTACTAGAATCAATAGGAGAGGGAAAAGCTCAAGGCCACCCTAGCTACTTTTCACTGTTTGTTTAATTAGAAAACTTAATATGAAAGTAAACAACGCTAAAGTACTAAATTGGATTGCTTTCTCAAGGCTCAATGTGTGTGCATGGCATGTTCAGCAAAGCAGAGGCTAAATAAACCAAAGAAGAGAGAGAGAAAAAAAAAAAAAAAACTTTAGTAATGAAAGCATTAAAGTATTCGACTGTAGATATGATATATGAGGTGGGCTGCTTTCTAGAAAAAGGGGTGAGCTATTATTTAATTTTCTTGAATTGAGCGACCTTATACAACTAAGCTCGATTTGTCTCTCTCCAAAGTAAGCATGGGGATAGAGCCCACTCTAGTCCAAGCGTGTATCCGTCCTCGTGCTTCAAGAATTTCTTAAAGTTTCTTAGAGCATTTTTAATGGAGAAATTAAATCGAAAAAAAGTTAAATTTGAATTTGATAAACTAGGTGCAATTTGACTTCTTTTTATTTTAATTTTTAGCTCCACCCAAAATTAAAGTCATACCATATATTTTTCTTTCATTATATCAATATTTAAAAATAATAATATAACATTTGACATCAAGTTTTATGAAAAAGTTAATTTTAACATTCGTCTTCGCTTGTTACTTTTAAATTTATGTAGAATTTGATTATTCGATTTATGTAATAGTATAGGCTTAAAATTTAAACATTCCTCTCCCTTGTTACTTTCAGATAAAAGGAGGGATGGCTTTTATCTAATGAGGGTAAACCTCAGGTAGCAATACATCTAATAACAGCCATGAAGGGCCATCTTCAATCCAAACAGAAAAGATTAGGAAATACAAGTGCATGCTTCACAAGAAGGTGAAGCTGCCAATTACAAACACTTAAGTATAGGAACAAATTACATGATTTATTATATGCATCCCAATTTTATTAAGACTGGAAATTAAGGGCCTTCCATTCTGCATATGAGAAATTAAAAGACCAACTCAAGCATCTTCCAACATGAATATTGCTTCAACTACTGGGGAAGTGCCACTGCCAGTTGAGATAGTTGAGAAGCATCCACCCCATGTCTCACTTTTGTAGATCCCAGATTTATTCACGTAATTATAGATTAGGGGGATCCAATCCACATTATCCAAATAGTGTGTAGCAGTTCGGCTCTCAGTAAACACTTGCACATATACAGGTTTTATAATTACTCCAGTACTGCACTATAATTACTCAACAAATATAATCCGAACCAAAATAACTTACCATGTTTTTACCAGCAATCCCATTGTTGCTCCATGGCAACATCGATCTATAATTACTCAACGAATATGATCTGAACCGAAAATAATCTACCGTGTTTTTATAGGCAACCCTATTGTTGCTCCACGCCAGCAGCCGGCCATGGACCTGACCGTCCTTGTTCGTGCCCTTGTACACAACAGTGGCAACAGATCCTTCAGGCTTTCCAAGTTTTTGGACGTTGCAGAAAGGCACCCCACTGCCCGTTTGCAATGAGTGCAGGGTAGGGGGAGGGTCCAATTTGTCCACACCAGTCCTTGCTTATTGTTGGAAGTTTGAATGAAATTCAAGAACATTGTCCCACATTGGTAGAAAGTAGAAAGAGTGAGGTCTTTATAAGTGTGGAAGTTCCACGCTAAGTAAATGGAAGTGAGCCAAGTGGAAGTAAATTAGGCTTCTAAAATAATTTGGGCTTTGGGGATATTATATAAAATTATATAATATTTAATGGTCAAAAGGGCACTTTCATATTTAAATTAATCTTTTGGTTTCGAATTAATAATTTGTTATTAATTCAGATTAGTTTAATTAACTGTTTCCTAATAGTTGTGACCCTTCTGATAAGGTTTCAGAGTTTTATTTAAATTGAATAAGGCCACATTCTAAGTCTAAGTGCTAGGGCTTATAATACATATAGTTGAATCCTGGAGGCAGTCACTTGTAGAACTTCAAGCATCGAGAATGGGTGAAATTACTGTCTTTAGGACATTGCATCAAATCTGCAAGCCTCTATCTCGAATTCAAATTAGTTTAATTTATTGTTTATACACTGCATTCTGTATTATAGTTTGTTATAAATTCTGTTTATATAATTGTTTTAATTAGTCACTGATTGTTGTTTTTCCATCACTTATAGCATAGGTTAAGGTCTCCCCAGTCGCATTGTAAATAAGGCAGCGTGTGGAGATTCCATCACCATGCTGCTGCTTCAAATTCTCCACAAATGTAACGGCATTGAGGTCCTTGTCCCCGGCGTTTTTCATCTGCAGAGCCACTTGCCCTGTCTTTTTTTTTCTATTGCCTTGCACTTGTACTCCGGCATCCCCTTCAACGTTGAGTTTTCGATGGGGTCCCCGAACACATTCTACGCCATATCTCTCTCAACTATGTCCCATGACCACAGCCCCCTTGTCTTAATGTAAGCAAGCCATGAGTCTTAACTAGGAAAAAAGGTTTTCTTGCTCAAAGTTGTTTTGTGTACGTGCAAGTTACTCTTACGCTTGCATGAAGGAATATTGTTCAGAACCAATTGACAAATTTAGAATAGTTTTTCTTTTCTTTTCAAAAGAACTTATTAAAGATTACTCCAAGTATATATGCCAAGCAATACGTACTCAATCGGAGGGAAAAGCTCAAGGCCACCCTGCTTTTCACTGTTTGTTTAATTAACTAGGAAACTTAATATGAAAGTAAACAAAGCTAAAGTACTAAACTGGATTGCTTTCTCAAGGCTCAGTGTGTCTGCTTGACAGTGTTCAGGAAAAAAAAAATTAATGTGTCAAGAATTTCTTAAAGTTTTTTAGAGCATCTTTAAGGGAGAAGGTTATACGTAAAAAATGTGAAATTTGGACTTGATAACCTAGGTGCAATTTGACATTTTAAATTTTTTTTATAGCTCAACTCGAAATGTCAAATACCATATTATTTTATTATATTAATATTTAAAATAATTATATAATATTTGACATCAAACTTTATGTAATGTCAATTTTAACATTTATCTTATTACGTTCAAATTTATGTAGAATTTAATTACTCGATTTATGTACCAGCTAGCTAGCATATAGGCTTAGAATTCTGGATATAATGCCAGCGTGCAAATCTTCAGCTCATTGATGTCTCAGACTCTCAAGGGACTGGACTGGTAATAGGAGAGTGAGAGAGAGAGAGAGTAATTGAAATCAGGTGTGCTGCACCCTCCAACCCAGCACAACATTAAAGTTTGGAGATGAAAGCCTGCAACCACCACATTAAAGGTGGAAATGAAGAGCCATCTGGACATGGAACAGGAAAAACAGTGAAAAGTTGAACCCAATATTTATAAGTTACAGAAACTTTTACCAAAAAAATCCGAGTTTAAATATAATGGTGGCAGTACTTCTCTCACTACTCTATCTATCTTTGCTTCTGTGGGACTCCTGGCATGCTTCTCAAAACCTTCTGTTACTCTTTATTTAATGAGAAGCCTCTGATTGTCATATGTTTAAAACTGTTCAGCAATGGCTTGTATGATTAAGGCCCTGTTTGGTTCATGGGAAAGGAAGCTTAGGAATGGGAATTCAATTGCTTTTCCATGTTTGGTAAGTCCAGGCATGAGAAATGGTTGTCTGGCACATGTGAAAGTAGGGGGAAAGTGAAGCCCTCCTCTTAACTTGGGTTTTGTTTTCCCTCCTCATGAGAAAGTTTGGGAAAAAGAGCCAATATTCAATGCATAATTTTCATGACTATTTTATCTCTGTGAACAATTTATAATTACAACGTATCATTAAATGTATTCTTTTTTTATTTGATTTAATATGGGTATAATTGGAAAATTATACAAACTTTGTTTTCCATTCCTACTCAAAACAAACATGGGAAAGGAAACAAAGTGAAATCTCCCGGTTACTTTCCCTACATTACCAAATGTGGGAAATAAATCTTTTATTCCCCATTCCTTGGGAAATAATTTCCCCTCAAATCCATTCCGTGAACCAAACAGAGCCTAAGAGTATTTACCTATGCACCCAACACCAGAGATCCTAGTTTGGATTTCCCCTCCCCTGATATCACTTGTATTTTTTTTTTAAAAAAAATAAAAACTGTTCATGGCCCTTTGAGGACACATCCACATTAAGCATGAATGATACACCAACAAGGGTGCTGTTAAAACTTGTTTATCAACCACTTATGTAAAAAGTTATACCCATAAATTTCTTACCAGACCCACCAAAAAACTTTTAATACCCTTCTTGCCCTTATCCCTCCTCTCTTTCCCTCTACCCTTCCCTGCCTCACCATTTCACGACCATGGTTGATTATGGAGCACAACTAATCTGGTGGATGCAAGGCCGGGCAGAGAAGTCGCTGATTTGAGTTCATATTTCTTCTTTTTGTTTCAAAAGTTTAACGTTTTTTAAGTCGAAAGAAAATAATATTCTGAAACTAAGTATAGGCAAAATGAGACCAATAGAATGTTTTGGAAGCATGGTGTAATGAAAACATACATATGTGCAAATAGAACCACCCCAGTACTTCATTCCAATGAAAAAAGCCAACCAATTATTGAATTACATGCATACTTTATATTTTTATTTTAAGCTAAAATTTGAGATGATATTCTTTCTGTATGAACATTGATGACATACATAACATCTTATGGCTGTACATTGTTGTAGAGCAGTAACTAAATCTATGGCGAAAACCACAATTAAAAATTATTGATAACACAAAAGGGAGGGAGATCTTTAGAGAAATAGCAAATCAGACATTCAAACCTATATATACATTTACATTTCCATCAGCAGGATGGGATTTCTGGACTTAGTCAGAACTCTCGGCAATGCCCTTGCAAACATCTCCTCTGCAAAGTGGGCATACACTGTAGCATTCGAAGAACATAAGAAGTCGTCATATATACGAATAGAATTAATCAAAAGCAAGCACTTGGTAAAATGAGAGGAGTATGATGGAAGTAATGAACGTACCCTTGCTTTTCTTTTAGCCATCTGTCAACGCATTCCATATGGAATTCATGACAACAAGGGAGAACTCTTATTTTATCTCCTTCATTATACTCAGACAAGCAAATGTAACACCTGTTCGTAGGACCAACATCAGAAAAGCTCTCTCGAACCACAACAGACTTTATAAGGATTAAAACATTGCTCCATAAAAACATTTGTATCATGGGGGTATAATATGTATAGGTAGTTTCAAGTTTGAACCGATAAATCCTCAATCTATCTGTCAAAAAAGGTATTTTGAAGTTGGAAAGAGCACTGAGAAATGATGCTACTGAGCTACTCTATGTTTTCAATCGTTTTTCCTTTTAATTTGAGTTCATCTATTTAAGTAATTGAGGACAAAAGAGTTCATAACATTTTTCTGGCCTTAAAAAATTCCCCACATTTCTAAAGAAGCAATAAACATTTTCAAAACTTGGATACACTTTGTGGAACCTTTTGTACCCTATATAAGGTTTAGTTACTACATTACAGATATTTACAGAAGTCTATACATAATTTACCGTAAAGTCTTTTCCATAACTTTTTATTCTGTTTTACAATAAATGTTATGCAAATTTTTTATTAAAAATAATCATGGGATTCTATAATTGTGTAGCACAAAAATTCTTAGGGACCTTGGCTATTCCTATAACAAAGCATTTATGCCCCAAAACTGGGCTACATCCAAAGCGCTGCCTACATGAGTTCAACATACCTAGGGACCTGAACATGATTTTTCCTTATCAGTTATCTATATCGATCCTCATACACTTCCTAATCCTAACTACATGCGCATTCGGCTATTGCTATGATGTATGTGCATATTAACAATGTTAACGATTTAGTTTTTACACTTAACTAACATCAAGTCCCTTCAACACAGACATGCCAGTGTTAAGTCAAAGGTCTAAGTAACAGGGCTAGGCTCTTCCATATATTCATTCCTCGTTTTTTGCCATTTCAACAACAAAAAAAGGGGGCAATTTGGGCAATGCCTTTGGGTAAGTTGATAAAGAATAAGAAAAATAAGAGAGCAATCTAAATCTGTGAAGGAAGATTCCCAAGAACACATCTAGTTATGTCCACATGCCATGATATTTCGACATCATTAACATTGAAAACCGTCACATAGTTGCTACAACTAACTAGATTACCTGATTTTATAGCTATGCTTTCAAAAGTAATAGTGTAAGCTTCAATATTCATATAAACGAATGTACTTTAACATTAAACTCAAACAAGAAAACTTACTCTTGTGCATCTTGGGCCTTGCTCTCAGTGATCTCAGACTTATGATTTTTGAGAGGAAACGAGTTTACAACATTCTCAGGGGCTGGGGGAGAGAGCATAGATTGTGAAAGTGACAATGGAACATGACGTATTTCATCCAAGATCTGGATCCAAATAAATTATGAATGTTCTCATAGATAAAAGTTAAAATCAAAATGACTACACCAGAGAGAGAGAGAGAGAGAGAGAGAGAGAGAGAGAGAGAGTTGTGAAAGCACTAGTGGTTTGTACAACTTATGATCCAAATCTGTATTGCCAACAGTTCATATGCTTTAACTATATAAATGAGTATTTAACTTCAAAAATAATGAACACACGTGCGTGTGCATACAGCTAAAAGGGAGAAAAGGGAAAAGGGAAAAGGGTTGTCTGGGATGCAAAAAACGGGAAACTTAGAACCACAAGGATAGAAAGAACAGTGAAAGTTCTAAAGAAATTGAAGACTAAGTTCGGATGTAAATCTCAAAAACATTTACAATGAAGATGATTACGACTGTTATGCCAAACTTCAATCAGATAAAAAATATTCTGAAAAATGAAGTTTGATAATAACTGAGAAAAAAAAAAGGTTATTGACCTCATGAAAACACTTAATAACTTAATAAATAAACATTAAATTATGGTGCTGCATCATAAATAAGTAGACTTAAAATTACCACCGGAGCTATGGCTTGAATAGTAATGGGTGAAATGGGAAAGGTTGACTTAGATCAATTTTTAAGGGAAATATTGTCCATTAAACATTTTGGGAAAACCTAATCCAACCGGGAAACCATACAGAAAAATTCTTCGAAAGGAATTCACCTCGTTTAGTGCCTCAGTAAGCATGATTATCCGCAAAACAGTTGCATGAATACTGGAAATTTCAGCCATCAAGGATGTTTCACAGGAGCATGTACCATTAGCATGGAGCCTGGATGAACAGAAAGACCTTGGACCTCTCTCGTTAACAAGACCACCATGTAGCCTTTCTGAAAGCTGTAAGATAATAAAGTGAAAATTGTAACTACAACAAAAGATGTCACAGGTGAAATCTGCCAAACATACCAGAAATAAACAAGAAAAGAAGAAAATTTGAAATGAAAAATTACTACAGCAATGCATTCATTGCATCAACAATAGTGTTTCAGAAGAGCTTAAATGCTCATAAGTCACAAGCAACCATCAGGATAGAAGTTATCTTATAAATGATAGAAAATGTGCATTTACAATGTAAGTTTTATATTTGATTATGAAGAAAATTTAAGAAGCACACATCCCCTGCCTAATCCTTGCTGATAGCTAGAATTTATGCCACCAACTTTAAACAATTGTTCTACAGTGTACTGCATTGTAATGGAAAAGGACTTATCGGGAAATTAACAGCTTTCTATTGATGGAGAACACCACTAGCAGCCCCAGACTGGAAAAACCACTTCCTAGGGAGTTCAACTTGATCAACACTTTCCAGCAGCTACCAAAGATTATCCAGTACTTGAAGCCTTACCCTACCTCTTCAATATCTCAGGGGAAAGAAAGATAATGTCCTAGCCGATACTATCTGTTCTTTTACAAGAATGCATATGTTAAATGCAGGTTGCAACTGGTTCAAAGTCAGATGCAACGAACATGATAATATATATCAAGGTCCAAAGATCCAGAGCTAAATAGCAACAGCCCCAGTGGGTTGTAAATTACCAAATTCCATGGAATTTGGAATTTGGAGGTTCAGAATCTAGAACTATACCATTATAACAAAGACATCTTTATCTGATAGCATAATTGTCAGGAAATCTTACATTTAGATTGTCACGCCACTACGAAAGAACTACCAGCATACATTTCTCAAGAAGATGCTTTAGGTGACAAAAATGGTGGGATCCTAAGTAATACCTCATACCTTGATTGCCAACAGCGTCCACTTTTGTAATTTTTTCTAGAAAACCTATGATGCTTTAATGCATAATCAAAGAAGAAAACCTATGTCAATGCTCGGCGACAAAGTTTGAACCAGAAAAATGAAAGTGATTTTATTGTTTATGAAGTTCTTTGCAGATTTTGGAAGCAAGTGGTTCCTAAGATTCATACTTTCGGTAAAGAACTGTGTTATTAAAGCCAAGTCCTTAAAAGAGGCATTAGACCTATAGGATACAAAAGTAGAAGACCCTTTGCAGGCAAGAGAGTCTGCATATGATTCTTGTTTCTAACTACAACTATGCACCAATGAAAGGAACAACCAAGCCTTAACATAGTTCTCAAGGTAATCCTTCATCATTTCCAAACCAAGTAACAGCAACTGAGAATATCTCCTCTGAAGCTAATTATGTAAATATATCCTTACTTGAAGTTTGAACTTCCACTAAACCCATGAAAGTTTGCACTGCAGGCAGATCCTACAGCTTTTCATTTCCAGAAAGCATTACAAATACAAAGAAAATAATCCCAACAAACAAACAATCACATACAAACTTCAGGCATAGAGAAAGACACCATTTTTTCCCCCCAAATGGATAAGAAAACAGAAAAATTATAAATTCAAACTAGTAAAAAATGATGACTAAGCTTGATCCAGATCATTAAATTATATCAGGACGAAAAATTTCGGACTTTTAGTACCTCAAGGGCAGTTACAGAATCAGAGTCGCCACCACCTGTGAGAAATGAAGAGGATGGTTTCGACCCCATGCGACCAGTACTCCAATCAACCCTCTTCTTTCTTCGGTTTTCTTCAGTGCAACTTACCTACCTACCTCAACGCGGCTGATGCAGCTAGAAAGTCGTACCTGAAGAACGGGTGCGCCACATAAGCAAATTGACATGGTACGCCAGGCCAGCAAGAAAACGAAACGCGGAAAAAGCACACATGATATAATCAGATTTTATTTTGATCTCTTCAAGATATTATTAAGCAAAAACGGGAGTTTTAAGACTAAAATAAGTTATATTTGCGAATCAAGAGAGTTTGTGCACTAAAATGAGGACTTTTAAATAAAACCGATAAAGTTAAAAGAAAAAAGAAGAAAAGAAAAAAGAAGAAAAAACAGAAGAGTGTTATAAAAGTCTTGAAATGGAGCCCACACATACTGTTCATTACTGTACATTACTGTTCATCACTGTTCATTTGACGGCTTTGATAGAGTTTGTCTGTCACGGGTGAACAGTGATGAATAGTGATGAATAGTGATTATTTCAGCCTATAAATAAGAAGAGAAACGGAAAGAAGAAGGAGAAGAAAAAAGGAGAAAGGAAGAGAAGGAAGAAAGAGGAAAGAGAGAGCAGAGAGAAATTCTCCTAGAGAGAAAATTCAGTGAGCCACATATATTGTAAACACTAAACTTGTAGCTCTATCCTTTTACATAGTGGAAAAGTTACTGCTGCTGCTCTCCGAGGACGTAGGCATAGCCGAACCTCGTTAAATGCTGTGTCTCATCTACTTTACGTGCAGCTCAGAATTATCGCACATATCCCAGGTTATTTTTATAACACGTTATCAGCACGATAGTCTCTCCTTTTATTTCTGAAAATTTTCAACTAACACTTTACTTTATGTAATTACTAACCATTAACAAAAATGGACCCTTGGTAATACTAAACATATTATCAGTGGGAGACCGTTACTAATACTAACACTTTACTTTATGAATTTATTTTACCGCACATTTACATTTATTTTAAAGGGTGGTGCGGGTTTATCGTCCACGCCTTTGCTTTTATTTAAATGTATGGAGCAGAATTAGTGCCCATACAAGCACACTTACTTTACCGCACATTTAAGGTATGGTGCGGAATTAACGTCCATACAGCAAGCAATTTAATTCATGATTTTATTTTTATCATCAATTAATATACCTGAATAATGAAATTCCTATTAATAAGTGGTTTAATATCTCAGATCTCGAACCTAAAATTTTGGACAGCAAATTCATGACACTTTATCATCAATTAATATACCTGAATAATGAAATTCCTATTAATAAGTGGCTTAATATCTCAGATCTCGAACCTAAAATTTTGGACAGCAAATTCATGACACTTTATCATCAATTAATATACCTGAATAATGAAATTCCTATTAATAAGTGGCTTAATGTTCCAGATCTCGAGCCTAAAGTTTCAGATGGCAAATTTGGCAAAACTGGAGTTTGCTGCCTTAGACCTTTCCGGGGATAACTTTTTATCATGGGTCCTGGATGCCAAAATTCATCTACGAGCCAATGGCCTCGGACAAACAATTGTAGATGAGAATGATGCTTCGCCTGAAGAGAATGCGAAGGCCATGATCTTTCTTCGCCGCCACATCCATGAAGCGCTGAAAAGCGAATATGTGGTGGTTGATGAACCGTTGGTTCTGTGGAAAGCTCTAGGTGAAAGATACGATCACCAGAAGACGATGACTCTCCCAAGAGCTAGATACGAATGGACCCACTTGAGATTTCAAGATTACAAGTCAGTGTCCGAGTATAACTCTGCTATGCATAGAATTACCTCATTAATGAGGCTATGTGGGGAAAATATATCTGAGGAGGATATGCTCGAAAAAACTCTGAGCACTTTTCATGCTTCAAATGTCCTCCTTCAACAGCAATACAGACATAGCGGTTTCAAGAGATACTCGGAACTTGTATCTTGCCTCTTGTTAGCTGAGCAGAATAATGAGCTCTTATTAAAGAATCACCAATCTCGCCCAACGGGCTCAGCACCACTTCCTGAAATAAATGCTGCATCTCAGGAAGTGAATGCCACTTCATCTCGTGGTAATATCCATAAACGTGGGCGATGGGGCAAACGTGGACACTGGCAAGGAAGTAGAAAAAATCATGGTGCTCGTTTAGAGGGTTTAGGACCAAGGAGTGGTCCATCCACGAATGGCAAATATGCATCCCGTAATAAGGGAAAGGCACAGATGAGTTATGTGCCTAGAAATGTTGAAAGCCCTTGCCACAGATGTGGAGCAAAGGGACATTGGGTGCGCACTTGTCGTACGCCCAGGCATTTGGCGGATCTCTATCAAGCTTCACTTAAGAACAGGAAAGTGGAGATAAATTACATTGATCATGCTCCGCCAGCCACAGATGGCTCATCAGAAATATCACGTCAGCAAAACAAGACGCATCTAGATGTTTCTGATTTTGTTACTAAAAGAGGGAATGAAGGTTATGAGTCCGAATTAGATTAAATCCCTTAATGTACTATTTGTATTAGCTGTACTATTTGTATTAGCTGAAGTGTTGTTTAAATTTCAATCCAATAAAAGTTGTAATGTTGTCTTCTTTTTGATCCCAGCTTATTTTACTTATTTGGTGGCATGGATGTAAATTATGGATGCCCTCAAAACAAAGGCTATAGCAGAGATATTTGTCTCGCAGACAGCGCAACTACTCATACGATCCTTCAAGATCGGAAGTATTTCTCAAAATTAATGCTTACAAAAGCAAAGGTAACAATCATATCAGGTCCTGCAAATCTGATTGAAGGTTCAGGAAGAGCCCAAATTATGTTACCAAATGGAACAATACTGTCCATTCCAGATGCTTTGTATTCATCTAACTCCAGAAGGAATCTGTTGAGTTTCAAAGATATACGTTTGAATGGCTACCATGTTGAAACAAAGATAGAGGAAAACATGGAATATCTTTGTATTACCTCCAGTGATACCCAAAAGCGTATACTGGAGAAGCTTTGTGAGCTCTCATCAGGGTTGTATTACACAACCATACGGACAATTGAGGCACATAGTGTCATGGACCAAGAGTCCACTGGCTCAAATGCTTTTAAGCTTTGGCATGACAGGTTGGGTCATCCTGGATCCACCATGATGCGCAGGATCATCACCAACTCTAAAGGACATCCCTTATTAACTAAACACATTATGTTATCAAGTGACATCTTTTGCCAAGCTTGTTCACAAGGGAAGTTGGTGATCAGACCATCACAACCAAAGGTTGATGTTGAGTCTCCATCATTTTTGCAAAGAATTCAAGGGGACATTTGTGGACCTATTCACCCCCCATGTGGACCATTTCGGTAGTTTATGGTCTTGGTGGACGCATCTACCCGATGGTCACATGTTTGTCTTTTATCTACTCGGAACATGGCATTTGCTAGGCTTTTGGCTCAGATAATTAAATTACGAGCTCAATTCCCAGATTATCCCATTAAGTCAATCAGACTCGATAATGCTGGTGAATTTACATCTCAGACTTTTGATGACTACTGCATGTCACTAGGCATAGATATTGAACATCCTGTTCCCCATGTGCATACTCAAAATGGCTTGGCAGAAGCTTTAATTAAACGCCTTCAATTGATAGCACGCACTTTGCTAATGAAAACAAAGTTGCCAGTTTCTGCTTGGGGATATGCCATTTTACATGCAGCATCACTTGTGCGATTAAGGCCCGTTGCCAACAATCAATGTTCTCCCATACAACTCGTATTAGGAAATCAACCAAACATTTCACATTTAAGAATTTTTGGGTGTACAGTATATGTGCCCATTGCACCACCACAACGTACTAAGATGGGCCCTCAACGCAGATTGGGAATTTATGTTGGTTTTGATTCACCATCTATCATCAAATACTTAGAACCCCTGACGGGTGATATTTTTACCGCACGATTTGCGGATTGTGATTTTGATGAGACAATCTTCCCACCATTAGGGGGAGAAAAATCTGTGTCTAAAGAACAAGGCAAACTCATTCCTGAAAAACGATGTGAATTATCATGGAATGTATCCACATTGTCTCATCTCGATCCTCATACTGCTCAATGCGAAAACGAAGTAAGAAGGATTGTTCACCTCCAAAGTATTGCAAATCAGATGCCAGATGCATTTAATGATGCAGCAAAGGTGACAAAATCTCATATCCCAGCTGCAAATACACCCGCACGGATTGATGTCCATAATGGACAAAGCAATGTGCCAGCAAATGGTTCATCTGCTGCACGCCTAAAACGTGGCAGACCACTAGGCTCAAAGGATTCAGTTCCTCGAAAGAGGAAGTTGATGGACAAAATGAATCCAAATGAAATAAATAGAGAGCCCACAATTCATAATTCAAATGCCCCTAAAGAGGGACATGTACTTCTTGACAAGGAAAACGTCATTGGTGAGACAAGTGCCCCTAAAGTGGCAACCGTACCTGAAAGTCAAGAAATCTCCATAAATTATACGTCCACTGATGAATTGTGGAGTAGAAATGAGATGATCATCGATGATATATTTGCATTCTCAGTGGCTGCTGAAATAATAAAAGATGATGATATTGAACCACGCTCTATTAATGAATGTACACAGAGGCAAGATTGGCCCAAGTGGAAGGATGCAATCCAGGCAGAATTAAATTCTTTGGAAAAAAGGAGTGTTTTTGGACATATTAGTCCAACTCCACCCAATGTGAACCCTGTAGGTTACAAGTGGGTATTTACAAGAAAGCGCAATGAGAAAAATGAGATCTCAAGGTATAAAGCGCGACTCGTTGCGCAAGGTTTTTCACAAAGGCCTGGAATTGATTATGTGGAAACGTACTCTCCAGTAATGGACACAATTACATTCCGTTACCTAATAAGTTTGGCGGTTTCAGAAAAACTTGAAATGAGACTCATGGATGTTATTACCGCATATTTGTATGGAGAATTGGATACAGATATATACATGAAAGTTCTAGAAGGATTCAGGTTGCCTGAAGCAGCCAGAAACACACCACGGGGCATGTTCTCAGTTAAATTGAGAAAATCATTATATGGGCTAAAACAATCTGGACGAATGTGGTACAATCGTCTCAGTAAGTATTTACTGAAGGAAGGATACACAAATGATCCTGTTTGCCCATGTGTGTTTATTAAGAAATCAAAGTCTGGATTTGCGATAGTGGCAGTATATGTCGACGACATGAATCTAATTGGAACTTCTGCAGAGCTTCAAAAGACTGTTGATTATCTCAAACGTGAGTTTGAGATGAAGGATCTTGGAAAGACAAAATATTGTCTTGGCTTGCAGATTGAGCACAGTGCTAATGGAATTTTGGTGCATCAATCAACTTATACTGAGAAAGTATTGAAACGGTTTGGCATGGATAAAGCCCATCCACTTAGCACTCCAATGGTCGTTCGATCGCTTGACACTAAGAAAGACCCATATCGTCCAAAAGGGAATGATGAAATGGTCCTTGGTCCAGAAGTACCATATCTTAGTGCAATAGGTGCTTTATTGTACCTCGCACAATGTACCAGACCAGACATATCATTCTCAGTAAATCTGTTAGCAAGGTACAGTTCTGCTCCAACAAGGCGACACTGGACCGGCATCAAACATGTTCTACGATACCTACGTGGGACAACAGACATGGGGTTATTCTATTCCAGTGAATCGACCAACGCCCAGAGTATTATTGGTTATGCTGATGCAGGATATCTCTCTGATCCACATCAAGGACGATCACAGACTGGGTATGTATTTACATGTGGAGGAACTGCGATCTCATGGCGTTCAACAAAACAAACATTAGTGGCCACATCTTCCAATCACTCGGAAATACTTGCCCTCCATGAAGCCAGTCGTGAATGCGTTTGGTTAAGATCGGTAATCCATCACATCCGAAGCACATGTGCCCTACCCTCAATAACAGACACTCCAACAATTCTGAATGAGGACAATGCCGCTTGTATTGCTCAGATTACAGGAGGATATATCAAGGGTGACAGGACCAAACACATATCACCAAAGTTTTTCTATACACATGAGCTCCAGAAGAGTCAAGAAATCAAAGTCAGACAAATCCGCTCAAGTGATAACCTGGCAGATCTCTTCACTAAATCATTGCCGAAATATACATTCCAAAAGTTAGTACATGGCATCGGATTACGACAACTCTGCAAGCAATCAAGTTGGAGCATGCAAAATCAGGGGGAGCATTCAAGAGTCCTCTAACATAGGACATATGCACGTTGTACTCTTTTTCCTTTGCTTAGATTTTCCCACTGGGTTTTTCCAAGCAAGGTTTTAATGAGGCAACCAATCTAAGGTCATGTGGTCTCCAAGGGGGAGTGTTATAAAAGTCTTGAAATGGAGCCCACACATACTGTTCATTACTGTACATTACTGTTCATCACTGTTCATTTGACGGCTTTGATAGAGTTTGTCTGTCACGGGTGAACAGTGATGAATAGTGATGAATAGTGATTATTTCAGCCTATAAATAAGAAGAGAAACGGAAAGAAGAAGGAGAAGAAAAAAGGAGAAAGGAAGAGAAGGAAGAAAGAGGAAAGAGAGAGCAGAGAGAAATTCTCCTAGAGAGAAAATTCAGTGAGCCACATATATTGTAAACACTAAACTTGTAGCTCTATCCTTTTACATAGTGGAAAAGTTACTGCTGCTGCTCTCCGAGGACGTAGGCATAGCCGAACCTCGTTAAATGCTGTGTCTCATCTACTTTACGTGCAGCTCAGAATTATCGCACATATCCCAGGTTATTTTTATAACAAAGAGAAAAATAAGAATCGGCATCGGGGGTTCAATTAGTCTTGACTTATCCCTTACTCTAACAATTTCTTTTTAAAAGAAAAAAAAAAACAGAGGAAAGAGAAATCGGCCTGTTTAGTCTTTACCTTTCAGCCCTCACTCTCTGATCGCTCTCTCTCTCTCTCTCTCTCTCTCTCCTCTCCTGGCCTGTTTCACTCTCTCTCTAAATTCGCGCATCAGGTATGCTTTAGGATTACATTTATTAGGGTTTTCCTTTTGTTTTTGTATCATACAAGGAGGAATCTGCTCGGGTTTCGATTTAGGGTTTTTGTATGGATTTCGAATTCACATTTACAAAGTTGAGATTGGGTTTGTTTACTATGAAAAATCTGACGGTCGTGGGTTAGGGTTTGAGTTTGTCTTCCTTAATATGATTTGTGCACCTGATTGTTTCTCTTGGATGTTTTCTTCATCTCCGCCTTTGACTACTATGATTTAGGGTTCAAGCGTCTCTCTTTTTATGCTGAAAGGGACTGATTGGGAACTTCTTCAGTTTGATTTTTAGGTTTGGTCTCAAAGTATTTTCGAACTTGGGAATGTATATTTAATGGAACTAGGTATTGTTTTTAGTTATATTTTCATATGTTCGGCTTGAATTTGGGTTATAGGGTTCTTTTTGGCTGCTTGTTTGCTAATTTCTTAAGAAATTTAGAGTGGTCCATCTCAGTTCCTTGTGGATATGTTTGGAAGGGAAAGAGGTGGAAATGGACGTGTATGGTTCAGATTTTGTTTTGCTCTTCACAATGTTAAACTGAAACTGAAAGTAATCTGATAATCTGATGTAATTTTTCTTTTCCCATGAGTCATGTTCTTATTGGCTTGTTGTATCATTGCAGGTAAAGGTTTCTTCCATACCAGAAGGACTCTACTAGGGTTTTATTCACCAATCCATCTTCGAAAATGGTAAGCCATTGAACCCCCATCTCGCAGATCTGAAAGGCCCTAATTTTTCAATTATTGACACTGCTTGATCCTGAGTCGTGGTTTTGTAAAATTGTGGAATTTTCAGGAAGGAGGAGGCAATTTAGATGAGCAAATAGAGCAATTGCTGAATGTAGAGAAGAAGATGAGGACCGCTGGTGACGTGGCAGGAACCAAGAAAGCAGCCACTGACATTCTTGAGCTCTGCTTCAAAGCAGGTGCTTGGAAGACCCTCAATGACCAGATTGTTGTCTTATCAAAACGCCGTGGTCAGTTAAAGCAGGTACACCCATAGTAAATCTTAGATTCTTTGTCATCTTTGTTGTGTCATTGTTTAAGTTTTAAGTATCTGTATGTAACCAGCCATTAAAATGATTTTTGTCTCTGATAAATGGTGCCTGTATGGTGTACAGTTAGTTATTGTTATCCATTACAGTAAATTTTGTGCTATTGAGTATATTTTAAGAAGAGACTTGAGTTTTGGTCATCTCTGTATGTATTTAACAATCTTTGTCTTGGGAATGGTTATATTTGTTTCTATTTGTTTGTACAGTGGAAGACAACACTTACCAAGTATTAATGAAAAGGCATGTTTACAACTTTGTAGTTATGTGAGTTCTTGTGAACTTTTTGAGGAGTACTGTTGTGGTTGGGACGTATGTGGTTGTGGGCTCTTTAATTCTTAAGTAAAAAAAATTGTGTATATGTGTGCATTTAATTCTGTAAATACATATTTTTCATCTCTTGATTAGAGAATATTGATATTCTTGCTGAAGACTTCTTTGGATTGCACATTTTATCTGCATTGTCTTAGTTTTAATCAAGTATTGCTATTATTTTATATTAGTTTTTTTTTTGGGTGAGAATATGTTTTAGTTTTTGTTGATTCCATTCCTAGAAGTAATGTGCTTTTATTGTTATCACTCATTAGGCTGTCTGTTTCAATGCAGGCTGTAACTGCAATGGTCCAGCAAGCAATGCAATATATTGATCAGACACCAGATCTTGAAACTCGTATAGAGCTTATTAAGACACTAAATAATATTTCTGCTGGGAAGGTAAACTGTATTAAAAAGCTTCAACTGCCTCCGTTGAAATGATGCTGTTTTAACTTTTTATGTATTTTTTCGTTAAATTTTTTAATAAGCTCTATTGTTCTTTAGATATATGTTGAAATTGAGAGGGCACGTCTAATAAAAAGACTTGCAAAGATTAAGGAAGAGCAAGGGCTTATTGCTGAAGCTGCTGATTTGATGCAAGAAATTGCGGTCAGTATGGAATTATAATCTTTGAAAACCCTTTCTCCCACTCCCCCTCAAATGGAAAAGATAAAAAAATGCTGAAAACATTCCAGAGCACTCATTTCTAAACATTAAGCTTTACAGGTGGAAACATTTGGTGCTATGGCAAAAACTGAGAAGATAGCTTTCATTCTTGAACAAGTATGGGTTTAATTTCCTTTCGGATCACTCTTAATATTTACCACTCATTCATTACAAGCACAAGTATGTAAATATTATTTCTGATTCTTATTTTGAGTCATTCTGCATTTAATTTTGCAGGTTCGTTTGTGCTTAGACCGCCAGGATTATGTTCGTGCTCAGATACTATCAAGGAAGATTAGTCCAAGAGTTTTTGATATTGATCCTGCAAAAGAAAAGAAAAAACCTAAAGAAGGTGACAATATTGTGGAAGAAGCTCCTGCTGATATTCCATCACTCTTGGAGTTGAAGCGGATCTACTATGAGTTAATGATACGGTAGGGTGTCTTTATCCCTTTCCTATGTTTTTATTGTTCTGTATTCGTTCACGTTTTTTTTTTCCACTGTTTGCTAAACCTTAACTACTTATTTAGATTGTTGTTTCATGAGACATCAGATTCTTATACATTCGTGTAGGGTTTGTTTTCACTTGAACTGTAAATATGTACTTTCGAAATGCTGTTATTAGGGTGTTGTGAAGAAATGCAAAATCTAGCTCTAAGTTTTTGTTTCGCTGTTTTGCCATTTGGGAATGGATCCCTTCCTGCTTTTGGTAAGTGAAAATATAGTATGGAGTTTCCTTTCTCATGGTTATCCAAAACCAACAACTGGAGGTTTCACATTCCCAAAGAAATGCAATATCTTCTACGTAGCGTTACAAATAGGTGGGCAGTTGAAATAATTAAATTCCCGCAGGCTCTTTTAGATTAGTTAACAAAATTGCACCATCTTTTCTTGAAATGCCTATCATCCATTGTATTACATTGCTTAGGTCATCCTATTAATCACAATCACAAGTTACTTGTATAACCAAGCATGATCTATGGAAACCAATAAATATTGATTTCAATATTTTGCAGGCGTTCAAAATTGATTCTATGCGATTGTTCATTTGTTTAATTGTAACTGGTCTCTGCAAACCATCTGAATTTTGGATGTTCTTTTCACAACTGCTCTGTTGGTGAAATTTGATGGATTGTTGATGTTGTCTTATTTCCTTTGCAGGTATTATTTTCATAACAACGATTACCTTGAGATTTGCCGTTGCTATAAGGCGATATACGATATTCCTTCTGTCAGGGAGAATCCAGCCCAGTGGATACCGGTAAAGCTCTTACTTTTATTGTCTCCTGAATTTGGTTGAGCTTTTCTGATATTTTTCTTCTCATAGGTCTTGAGGAAGATCTGTTGGTACTTGGTTCTGGCGCCATATGATCCAATGCAATCAAGTCTTCTCAATTCCACCCTGGAGGATAAGAATCTTACTGAGATTCCATATTTTAAGTATGTTAAAAAATAGCATCTGTTGCACTTCTTCCTTTATTGGATCACATATATCATACAAGCTCTTAGTATGACTTATGAGGCCGGTTTTGTTCTGTTTTAGGTTGCTGTTGAAACAGGTGGTAACTATGGAGGTCATACAATGGACATCCCTTTGGAACACATACAAGGCTGAGTTTGAGAGTGAGAAGAGCATGCTTGGGGGCTCTTTGGGTGACAAAGCAGCGGAAGATCTAAGGCAGAGAATAATTGAACACGTAAAATTTCTCCAGATATCATTATCTGCACGTTTTTCACTGTTCAGTTAGTAATTATGTTTTGCTGACATGTGATACTGCTTTGCAGAACATTCTTGTTGTTTCAAAGTACTACTCAAGGATAACCTTGAAGAGACTTGCAGAGCTTTTGTGTCTGAGTGTCCAGGTTTGTTTTTACTAATTTGTGTTTATTTTTGAGAGTTGAGCTATAATGGATTATTTTTGGATGACTTGCAAGAGGCCTAAATATATTTAGTTGCTTCACTTTCCAATTTCCAGGGTAACCCACCAGAAGCCAGATTTTATTTACCAGTTCCTGTCATACACATTTCTTATGATGACTTGTAGTGAAGCTTAACTCCTTAGTTTTAGAATTATTCACATCATTTTAGTTTTGAATTTTAATAATAGAGCCATAAAAAAGGGATGACACGCACTGCTCTCACTCCATTTGCTGTCTATACTTTTGTTGAGTTAGATCCGTAATTATTCTCTCACTTCAGTTCTTTATTATATTCAACATATTAGGTAATGCTGATTAATTGTGAGAATCTATGGGTTGATACATGGTTTATTTTTTGTTTTGTGTATTTAGACATAAACAAGTATAAAATAATATTACTTCAGACTATATAAATGTAATCAGTATAATCTGACAGTTTTGGGATGCCATGGCTGGCCTTACTTGAAATATGCAATTCTTTTCCAGTCTGTTTATAGTTTTGGTCGCATTCTTTTCAGGAAGCTGAGAAGCATCTGTCAGATATGGTTGTGTCCAAGGCACTGGTGGCCAAGATTGACCGGCCAATAGGAATAGTCTGTTTTCAAACTGCAAAGGATAGCAACAATGTTCTTAATTCGTGGGCTACGAACTTGGAGAAATTGCTTGATCTTGTTGAGAAGAGCTGCCACCAAATACACAAAGAAACCATGGTTCACAAGGCTGCTCTGAAGGTTTGAGAATCACAAATTTCAGGTATCGATCTTCTGTGAGCGGCATGCTTATTTATGTACTTTTTCGAAAATCAAATGGAAATTCAAATAAAGTGCCATTTCCAATGATGACCTTTAACCATGATTGCAGGTAGGCCACACCTAATCTTTTGTTTCGCGAATTAAAGAGTTTTTTGATTCAAGCATTTGGATTAAACGTGTTTCACTGGGTTGATGAGGCATATGTATCAATTTATTTCTTTTGCTAGTGTTATGCTTCTTGAAACTAAATTGAAGATTGTTGTATGCTACCGGCACATCCCTTGCTAGTAGGTAACCAAGGGAAAATTTGATCCGCTTAATTTGTTTTTGGCACTGGAAAGAAATTTACTGCTTTCACTTGTTAACTATGTTCATTGCCCTTGTTTAAGATTACTTGTGTGTTCCACATGGTTACTGCCTAGTATTTTCTGTACCTTGTGCGTTCAATTGCCATACATAATATTGCAACCCTGTTCTTACCCTTTCATGCTTCCTAAAACTCTAATTTCTACATCTTTAGTTGTCCCAAACCTAATATTTGTATATTTCTTTTGTGTAGACATTGGGCTCAAGTGGTAATACTTTGGTTTCTTTGTTTTTAGTTTTCATTTTCTTGTTAAAAGATGGAAGGGTTTTATTTAACTTTTATTTTGAGAAAGATGAGAGATAGAGGTGAAGTAAGGGAGAATGAATGCAAAAGCCAAAAAGAAAAAAAGAAAAGATTAATGTAAATTGTTCTTAGTTTTGATACGAAGTTTTATTAATGTTTCTTGTCTAGAATTAATTAAAAACAAAACTTGAAAGGCTTAAGTGGTATCAACGAGCCTTTGATGGTTTGTTCGAATCGTACCTTTGTATATGCATAATCGTAAGTGTATAATAAATAAGAATTTTGAGCCTCTACATTTAATATTTATGTATTTATACATATTTAGAGTAATTTTAATCATTTGATTAATTTAATAAAGTTTAATTAGTCCACATCATCGAAATTATATTGTAGTAAAAACTCACTATTTGTGCCCAAGCATTTTCCCCTTGCCCATCTTTAATGAGATCAAATTTTATTTTTATTTTAGTGTTAATGAATACCCTCACCCTGGACTTGCGGACGCGTAGTGCTCATGGCGGCCATTTCTTCTATGATCCGACTTCAACCCCCTTATAATTTATATGATATATTTTCTAGTTTTAGTCTCTGCACATTCAACTTGAAATGTAATAAAATTTTATTTAAAACCCAAGAAGAGAAGTGAGTCCCAGATACAAACGAAAGAGAATCACATGCAACATTATAATTCCAACCCAAAAAAAAAAAACAAGGAATAAAATGTAAAAAATGTAAAGAGCCAAAGAATTGGCCAAAAGATATTCGAATGGTTAACGTTCAGGGGCTTGGCTTTGCTTTGCAAGAGGAGTCTGGGAAACTACAATAAAAATAAAATTGAACCCGTTAAAGATGAGTAACCGGTAAGTGATAAGGTATAATAGGAGAGTTTTAATTTAATGTAATTATGATGATGTGGAATAATTCAAATCATTAGATTAATTAAATGGTTAACGTAATAAGAGGCTCTTGTTATAACAAATATGCATACAGTCCAAGTTGCAAGTAAATGGGGAATTGATTTCCAGGAAAATGATAGTCCAATCAATCAGCTTTTTTACATGAGATATAAAAATAAACTCTTCATATGAACTATATATATATATATATATTCTAAAATAAAATAGAAATACTACTACTTTAATGAAACACACTTTTCACCTACTACTCAATAAAAAGAAACAGACTTTTCACCCAACTCTTTTTGCTGTTGCTCCACCCCCAACGCTTTTTCCCTTCAAGTTTTCCCTTCAACTGGAAAGAGGAGACAAACAATTACTTCTTTTTCCCTTGAAATAATAAATGAGAAAAGCGAAAAACAGAAAGAAAAACAAAATTTAGCATACCATTTATCCCGGACGGTTTGGTGAAATATTTGTTATAATAACAGACTGCACATGTTGGATTTTGTAAAAATCCTTTCCTCCTTCCCCAAGTCGGCTACAAAATTCAGAACGCATCCCTTTGATGGTTAATTCCTTGAGGGTAGTAATATATTGGAGCCCATCAGGAACTGCCTCCAAATCTAAGCAATGCTCAATGTGCAATCTGCAGAGACTACGCATGGCTCCTTTCTCCACCTTCCATTCTTTAAACTCCTCCACAAAATCAAGAGAAAGAAATTCGAGAAATGGAAAGCCTCCCTCCGAGCAAACAAGATGTGCCGGAAATTTCCCGAAAGAAGCAAAAAGCATTCTCAAGCTTGGCAGCTTCTCTAATACTTTTATGTGGTCGTCCTTGAGATTACCAAATCCACTCAGTGTAAGCTTTGTGAGGTTCGTAAGGCACAGGAGCTCTTCTGGTAACTCAGCGATTTCTCCGAGTAGTTTCAACTTGTATATATTAGGACAGCTTAATACAATGTTGATGTTCCGTGGCATTAGTAAACCACTTAAACGAGAGTCCACCGATAGAGAGTGGAGATGCTTAAATATGATGTTTGTCCCTTTCTCCTTTTTTTCCCCTCCGTCAAATATCATAACTCCCAATTTTCTAAGGTTGGTTAGTTTAACAAAATCATCTAGATCAGATGATGCCTGAATACCAATATTGACTACCGTGTGCAAATTCACTGCCTCAATAGCAAATAACAGACGTTTCTCTCTTCCACTGTAACGTGAGGGTAAATATATATGTCTCAATTTTTCCATCTTGGAAAACAAGTTTTGATTTGGAATTTTCATCCGCAAATATCTGCTACGTAAATCTAGAGTCTGCAAACATACCAATTTTGCTATAGATGATGGCACCGCTTCAATCAAACTGTTCTTTACACTTAAAAACCTTAAGTGCACTAGATTCCCAATTTCACCTGGTAACTTGGATTTGCTAACATTCATCTCTTCAAACTTCAAAACTCTAAGCAATGTGAAGTCCCTTAATAGTGACCGTAATTCCTTTGAGTTCCAGTAGCAGTAGTAGTAGGGGTCTACTTGGACAAAATATAACAAAGACCTAACATATCCATAATTTTCATCTCTCCCCAGACAATATGCCTCAAACATTTTGTCCAAATGGATGGCAAGTCTTCGAACTCTACCATTTGGTGTTTGCTTGATCTCCAAAGATGCAGAATAATTGATAGTTCGGAGAAAGTTTCCCTCTTTTGCCTTTAAAATGCACAAGTCTCGCATAAGATCATGGAGATGACAAGTCTTGATTTTCTTACTCGAACCATGTTTTCCAACTTGAACCATACACCTGCCCACTAACTCACTTAAGCACATATATGATACATCTTCCATTACTTCCACTGCTGCTGATGATATAAAACCTTCTGCCATCCATAGTTTAGTCAATGTACTCACCGGTATTTCACAATCTTCCGGAAAATGGGCTAAGTAGAGGAAACATAGTTTTAAGTAATAAGGTAAGTTATCGTAACTCAATTCCAATAACCATGATACACCTTCATATCCTTCATCTTTGTAATCGGGCCCAAGGTCTATGCCTCTCCTTATATATTCATAAACATTCTTATGCACCATATCCCACTCATCAATTGTTTCCTTTCTAGCTAGAAGTCCTGCAAGAACTGTGATGGCAAGTGGCAAACCTTTACAATGTTGAAGCATCTTCGTTCCTAGCTCTTTCTTTTGTTCATAAATTTTGGAATCTGAAAAACAATATCAAGATCAGATACATGTGTTCAATTGATGAAAAGTATACAAAACAAATTATCCCTTAAGTTTCTGATTTTTCTTTGGGCTACAACTTTGGTTTGTGTTGGTCCGTTATGTGAGCCCTGATTTATTTGGATATTAAGTGACAGATCCTTCCGTAGGTACACGTTCTTTCTATTGAAGAAAAGTAATTTCTAGAGTATAGGGTTTTAATTTGAGTATATTTTCTGAATATAAATATTGTGATAATAAAACTACTATCTTCATGTAGAGGCGTAGTGATCTCAATTCAGAGTGCAAAAGTTTTGAATATCCTATAGTAGAATTTTCTTGGAGTGACAAAGAAAAAGTTAACACGCTGAATTGATAAACATGAAAAGTAGAGATAAAAAGGTTTGTGTGAGAACATACTTGTATCTTCCCCAAACATTGCTATCTTCTCAAACAGTTCCCAGCTTTCATCATCATTCAACGACCTTGGTTCGAAGAGGAAACCATTTTTATCTGCACAGGAAGCGACTTCTTTGTTGCGAGTAGTGAGTAAAATGCGACTCTCAGTTTCCTCATTCATTGGAAATCCAGCTTCCAACGACCTCCACGCATCACGGGTCCAAATGTCATCAATCACCACCAAACATCTCCTTTCTCTTTGCGTATTCCAAAGCCACTCTGCTATTTGATCCTTCCCCAGATCTGCAATTTCTTGTCTTTGCTCATTGGTAGGAGAAATGAGTTTTGTCAGAATTTCTTTCAAAACTTCCCGTGCTTGGCATTGTTGAGAGATACACACCCAGGCAAAACAATCGAAATGACGCTTAATATCACCATGATGATACACTTGTTTTGCAAGAGTGGTTTTACCCAACCCGCCCATCCCCCAAATAGAAACAACTCGGGGGCCGTTTTTCTCGATCAAAAGCGTAGCCAATTCCTCTGTTCCACGGGCTAACCCAACCACATGAGGGTCGACAATATGAGGATAAGCTATCCTCCGTTCCTTTTGCCTCTGAAAAAAAGTGTCACCTCCACTCTCCCTTGTTTGGTCTAGTTTAAAACTTTGCATAATCGAACTCAACAGTGAAATTTCGGTTGTAATTTTCTCAATGTCTGAGCCAATCCGATGAAGATTAACTCCGTTTATGAAAAGGCCAGTAAACCTTGTCAAAACACTTGCTTTCCTCTTGGAAGCAACTTTTAAGACAAAAGTTTCGATGATATCGTCAAGATCATAAGCAGCATCTCTGACACTTGCCACCCAAATGCGTATTACTTCATTGCGTCCCTGTCTTGCGTCTGCATCTTTCAAGTAGGCTTGCATGATTTGTAGCTGGGTTTGTGCACTCAGAACCTTTCCACCCACTCGAACCAACGATTTCAATTCCTGAATGATAAGCTTGCTGAGCCCTTCGAGCACTATTGAAACAACAGCTTCCGCCATATTAGCAGCTTTTCTTTTTCTTCTGTTTTTTTAGATTGAAAAAACAATCTTACCAATGGAGAAGTCTCAGTTCCGTTCATATAGGAAGTAGCAGAAGTGCAGAAGTCAACCAAGTCTCCGCCCTACCCTGTTCCATAATCAATTATTCTGATATTTCCACAATCAATGCCAGCTTTGAAAAGTATCCAATGCCAGCTGTGAAAAGTAGCAGAAATGCTCACCTGAGGACCAAATTTTGAGGTACTCAGAGCGGCAAACACATATTACCCGTTGGATTAATCCAAGGGCTTGTAGTTTTAGTAACTTAACCAACTCGTGAGACCCATACGGGTTTTCCAACCCTTCTTCTAATGAATTTCATATTGACTCCCAAAAGAGTGCATCCAAAATCAAGATTTGATTCCAGGTCCCCCAGCAATTTGATCAACTGTTGAAGCAAACCAATCATGCAATGCAAACAATTGCTTTGCTTCGTTGAAAATGCGACTTGGACTGACTTTCATTGGGAGAATTCAAAGCTACTATATATTAGACAGCGTTGGATTAATCTAATGGGTGAGATATGTTTGGCGCTCAGAGTCTCTCCATATTTGGTCCTCAGGTGAGCACTTCTGTTGAAAGTAGACCTTATCTCATACAATCACTTTTTGAGACAATGGTGATAGCATTATCTCATACAATCACGTTGTACAAATTATTTCTCTCTTTGCCATTTTATTTTGGGAAAATGGGTTTGTCATCCTTGTTTTGTTCCATAACTTTTGTCGATTTGTTTAGAGTGCTTAAACTTTCCACACGGCATGATCCACAGAGAGACCTTTGCTCTGCTGAGCAAATAATGGCATGTTGCTTTTCTTTTAGTCAAAAGGTGGTAACATGTTTTTGCCTTTTAATTAATTCACGCGCCAAACATAATAACAATATCATAATGCATGTAGGTGCGTTTTCTCGGAAACAAATGCAGCAAGGCCTTCGAAGAATTTTCAGCAGGGCATGCCGTGCTTGCAGTGAATTCAAGTAGCCGATGGGCCTGTGGTGTTGTTGAGGGTCGACATATCCGAGCCCCCTGGTCCTTTTCTATGTGGATTTGAAGTTCAATATCGTAGCCCAGCAAGATTGAAGTCGTGAAAGCAAACTTATTTTGGGTTTCTTCTTCTTATTATTATTTTTTGAATTCTTCGGATATTACAACTACTATATCCTAATCATATACCCACTTACTTTTAAATTTTTGCTGAAAATTCAAATTTAAAATAGGTTGCTATGTTTGTCCTAGTATTATTAACTAAAGGGAAAAGCTAGCAACCATAAGGTGTGATATAGTAGACAAACTACCACCTTCAGCTGATAAGTTACTTGGTGCCTCAATAACAGGGATTTCAAACCCGTTGAAAACACTTTGTGTCCAAGGGCAAGTCGAACTCCGAAGGTTGTGGAGACACCTCTTGGTATTTATCAAAAATAGAGGAATGCTAACAACCTTCTGTTTTGGACATTCTTCCTTCTCCCTTCTCCATTTTCCTTATGACATGTGTACACTTTCTCTACACTTACAACAATGTCATTAATACATTAGACCATGTATCTTTTGTTTCCCAAATTTACCCTTATTAAGAGCTGCTGTCCTCCGCCTGTATAAAAGAACCCAAATAAATTCTGAGTGTCGCTACCCAATCTTCGTCCCCAAAGAGACTTTCAAGTTTTACCACATCCCATGCCCCCAAACCAGTTAAAAGATCAGAAACAGTTGCATATGGTTTCACTTTAGTGGTGAATAATGGCTTAAAAGTGGATGGTTTTGAAATCCATCGATCCTGTAATATCCTTACCGCGATGCCAGTGCCGATTTGCCGTACCATGCCTTTCTCAATAACTTGTCTCCCCCACATAATAGATTTCCAAATTAAAAAAAGAAGAGTTGCCAGTAACAGCATTCATAAACTCACTGTGCGAAAAATACTTTGCCTCGAAAATTCTTTCCACCAAGTACAAGCCACTGTTAGTCTTGGGATCGTGGCATCATTTTAAAATCCTCTACTGCCTGTCTTCTTCTCTTATTTTGTACATTTTCCATTTGAGAGTTGGAAATTGGAACTAATAAGAGCCAAAGAAGTCAAATTCATGAATAAGCCTCATACAAACTACAGGAATGCGCAAGTTGTATAATTTATATTTTTCGTAACCACTCTGTATATGTATTTGATTTGTATAAATACCAAGTTATTTCCAAAAATTTCGCCAAATTCCACTGATTCATTACTTAATTCCACCGAATTATTTCCGATTAATCCTCATTGTTAAAATCAACCAACTATAAGTCGTGGTATGACGTTTGATTTGTATGATGCATGGAAAGTATTATAACATATGCATAGCTCATTAAGAGGTTTCACGAACTAGGTTACTTGGAGGTGAAGAAACTGTTGGTATAATTTCTTACCCAAAAAAAGAAAAAAAAAGTAAGAATAGACTGCACCAACCAATAACTGGTTTAATTTGAACAATCTATAGATGCCACGCCAGTAATTTATTACCCAAGAACACCTAAACTTATTGACGGATGAATGCAATTGGATCGTACTCCTCCTGGACCTTCCACATACACAAGCGCACACAACTATATTGATGAAAAATTGAAGCGCCAACTTTATAGGTGACAAACAGAGAAAAACAAGACAACGCGTCTGTATGAATCTACAAGTAACAAAAAGCAAACAATAAAACTTTGATAAAAAGACTACTATATCCTTCCCATATGAGCATTCACAATTATGCTCTCTATTTTTGTACTTAAATTTTAGCTAAAAACATATAAAAGTTATTTAGGATCTCTCTAGTTTAGAGAGTCATAAATGTTATATCTCTTTTTTAATTGGTCCATTTTTATTAAAAAAATAATATAAAAAATAATTAACATTAAATAAATCATAAAAATTCACGGATTGCTACTCCAAATCACTTCTTACAAGAAATCATAAAAATGTCTCTAGTGCAGTATGCTGCACCATAAATCCAATCTACGGCCTGAGATTCGTTAATATGTAACATCATTTTCCCATATGCATAAAACCATCGATTATTAGAAGCTTCCATACATAATTGGGATAAGTAGTCGACAATGGAATTACCAAAAGAGAAGGGAATATCACGATAACGATAATTCCTCCCAAAAAGCCCCTTATACGTGTCAGTTTACCTAAAAATGATGAATTTGAGTATTTTAAGAGACAATTTTCATACCAAATTATAGCTTCTCTCTTTTGAGGGCAACGCTTTGGAAGCTCTTGACAAGCATCACTAATACAACTTCTACAAAGTTCACTCGGGATTATACTCCAGCGTTGTGCTAGCCCATATACAATTGTATTCTTTGATACTTTATGTCCTCCAGAAAACCAACTTCCATGTCCTCTCATTAGATTTGTCTTAGTAAATTGTATGAATAACTTATTCAAGTGATCCCCGAGAATCTACCAACAAAAATAAACATAATATAATATAATTATATTATATTATAAAATTATTTAAAACCATAAAATTTTAAATTAAAAAAAAAAACTAATGGTTTATAATGAATTGTTATAAACCATAAAAAGTTAATGGTTTTGAATGAGTTTGAGATCTTAGGCCATTCATTAGATCTTTACACTTAATGACATTTTCTTGATTTTTCAAGAATGAACACCTTTGTTGGAAATGCCTTTTGTTTCTCTTAATTTTAACTCCTTCACTTTAAGGCTCCAAGACTGGAGTCTACTACCTCACCATACCAAATGCTTCTAGAGATGAAGAGAAAGCAATCAAGAAGTATGAATGCTAGTCTACTTCTGAATTGGACTAATTGTTAACGTTCAGAGGCTTGGCTTTGCTTTGAAAATTAAACCCGTTAAAGATGAGTAACCGGTAAGTAACAAGATAAAGTTTTAATTTAATGTAATTACGATGATGTGGAATAATTCAATTCATTAGATTAATTAAATGGTTGAAATTTCTCAAAATGCGTATAATAAGAAGCTCTTGTTATAACAAATATGCATACAATCGAAGTTGCAAGTAAGTGGGGAATTGATTGCCAGGAAAATGATAGTCCAATCAATCGGCTTTTTTACATGAGATATAAAAATAAACTCTTCATATGAACTATATATATATACTAAAATAAAATAGAAATACTACTACTTTAATGAAACACACTTTTCACCTACTACTTAATAAAAAGAAACAGACTTTTCACCCAACTCTTTTTGCTGTTGCTCCACCCCCAACTCTTTTTCCCTTCAAGTTTTCCCTTCAACTGGAAAGAGGAGACAAACAATTACTTCTTTTTCCCTTGAAATAACAAATGAGAAAAGAGAAAAACAGAAAGAAAAACAAAATTTAGCATACCATTTATCCCGGACGGTTTGGTGAAATATTTGTTATAATAACAGACTGCACATGTTGGATTTTGTAAAAATCCTCTCCTCCTTCCCCAAGCCGGCTACAGAATTCAGAAAGCATCCTTTTGATGGTTAGTTCCTTGAGGGTAGTAATATATTGGAGCCCATCAGGAACTGCCTCCAAATCTGGGCAATACTCAATGTGCAATCTGCAGAGACTAGGCATGGCTCCTTTCTCCACCTTCCATTCTTTGAACTCCAACAACGAATAAAGAGAAAGAAATTCAAGAAATGGAAAGCCTCCCTCTGAGCAAACAAGAGATGCCTGAAAAATCCCGACACTAGCAAAAAGCATTCTCAAGCTTGGCAGCTTCTCTAATACTTTTATGTGGTCGTCCTTGAGATTACCAAATCCACTCAGTGTAAGCTTTGTGAGGTTCCTAAGGCACAGGAGGTCTTCTGGTAACTCTGTGATTTCTCCGTGTAGTCGCAGCTTACATATTTTAGGACAGCTTAATACTATGTTCCATGGTATTGGTAAACCCTTGAAACGAGAGTCCACCGATAGAGAGTGGAGATGCTTAAATATGATGTTTGTCCCTTTCTCCTTTTCTTCCCCTCCACAGATAACTCCCAATTTTCTAATGTTGGTTAGTTTAACAAAATCATATAGATCAGATGATGCCTGAATATAAATATTGACTACCGTGTGCAAATTCACTGCCTCAGTAGCAAATAACAGACGTTTCTCTCCTCCACTGGGACGAAAGGGTAAATATATATGTCTCAATTTTTCCATCTTGGAAAACACGTTTCGATTTGGAATTTTAATTTCCCAACAATGATTACGTAAATCTAGAGTCTGCAAACATACCAAATTTGCTATAGATGATGGTACCGCTTGAATATGACCATTCTTTACACTTAAAAACCTTAAGTGCACTAGATTCCCAATTTCATTTGGTAACTTGAATTTGCTAACATTCATACCTTCAAACTTCAAAACTCTAAGCAATGTGAAGTCCCTCAAGAGTGACCGTAGTGCCTTTGAGTTCTAGTAGCAGTATGTTGAGTCCAAATATAACAAAGACCTAACATGTCCATAATTTTCATCTCTCCCTGGACAATATGCCTCAATCGTTTTAATGGCAAGTCTTCGAACTCTACCGTTTGATGTTTGCTTGATCTCCACAGCTGCAGAATAATTAATAATATGGAGAAAGTTCTCCTCTTTTGCCTTTAACATGCATAAGTCTCGCATAAGATCGTGGAGATGACAAGTCTTGATTTTCTTACTCATACCATGTTTACCAACTTGAACCATACACCTGCCCACTAACTCACTTAAGCACATATATGATACATCTTCCATTACTTCCACTAATGCCGATGATATAAAACCTTCTGCCATCCATAGTTTAGTCAATGTACTCACCGGTATTTCATAGTCTTCCGGAAAATGGGCTAAGTAGAGGAAACATAGTTTTAAGTAATAAGGTAAGTTATCATAACTAACTCCAATAACCAGGATACCCCTTCATATCCTTCACCTTTGTAATTGGGCCCAAGGTCTATGCCTCTCCTTATATATGCATAAACATTCTTATGTACCGTATTCCACTCATCGACTGTGTCTTTTCTAGCTAGAATTCCTGCAAGCACCGTGATGGCTAGTGGCAAACCTTTGCAATGTTGAAGCATCTCCGTTCCTAGCTCGTTCTTATGTTCATAAATTTTATGGTCTGAGAAACAATATTAAGATTAGATACATGTGTTCAATCGAAGAAAAGTATACAAAACAAATTATCCCATAAGTTTCTGATTTTTCTTTGGGCTACAACTTTGATTTGTATTGGTCCGTTATGTGCGCCCTGATTTATTTGGATATTAAGGGAGAGATTCGTTGTTAGGTACACGTTCTTTCTATTGAAGAAAAGTAATTTTCTAGAGTATAGGTTTTGATTTGAGTATATTTTCTGAATATAAATATTGTGATAATATATATACATATATTGTGATAATAAAACTAATATCTTCATGTAGAGGCGTTTTGAATACTGAATTGATAAACAAGAAAAGTACAGATAAAAGGTTTATGTGAGAACATACATTTACCTTTTGTTTCAAACATTGCAATCTTCTCAAACAGTTCCCAGCTTTCATCATCATTCAACGACTGTGGTTCGAAGAGGAAACCATTTTTGTCCGCATACGAAGTGACTTCTTTATTGCGAGTAGTGAGTAAAATTCGGCTCCCAGTTTGCTCATTCATTGGAAATCCAGCTTGCAAAGAGCTCCATGCATCACTGGTCCAAATGTCATCTAACACCACCAAACATTTCCTTTCTCTTTGGGTATTCCAAAGCCACTCTGCTATTTGATCTTTCCCAAGATCTTCAATTTTTTGTCTTTGCTCATTGGTAGGAGAAATGAGTTTTGTCAGAATTTCTTTCAAAACCTCCCGTCCCTGACATTGTTGAGAGACACACACCCAGGCAAAACAATCGAACTGACGCTTAACTTCACCATGATGATAAACTTGTTTTGCAAGAGTGGTTTTACCCAAGCCGGGCATCCCCCAAATAGAAACAACTCGGGGGCCTTTTTCTTTGATCAAATGCGTAGCCAATATCTCTGTTCCAGGGGCTAACCCAACCACATGAGAGTCGACAATATGAGGATAAGCTATCCTCCGTTCCTGTTGCCTCTGAAAATAAGTGTCACCTCCACTCTCCCTTGTTTGGTGTAGGTTTAAACTTGGCATAATCGAACTCAACTGTGAAATTTTGGTTGTAATTTTCTCAATGTCTGAGCCAATCTGATGAAGATTAACTCCTTTTAGAAGATGCCAGTAAACCATGTCAAAACATTTGGTTTCCTCTTGAAAGCCACTTTTAAGACATAAGTTTCGATGACATCCTCAAGATCATAAGCAGCATCTCTAACACTTGCCACCCAAATGCGTATTGCTTCATTTCGTCCTTGTCTTGCGTCTGCGTCTTTCAAGTAGCCTTGCATGATTTGTAGCTGGGTTTGTCCAATCTCAATCTTATCACCCACTCCATCCAAGAATTTCAATTCCTGAATGATAGGGTTGCTGAGCCCTGGAACCACGATTGAAACAACACCCTCGGCCATATTAGCAGCTTCTCTTTTTTCTTCTGTTATTTATTTATTTTTTTGGATTGTTGAAATAATCTTACCAATGGAGAAATCTCAGTTCCGTTCATATAGGAAGTAGCAGAAGTGCTGAAGTCAACCAAGTCTCCGCCCTACCCTATCCCATAATTGTTGTGATATTTCCACAATCAATGCCAGCTTTAAAAAGTAGCAGAAATGCTCACCTGATGACCAAAATTTGAGGGACTCTGAGCGGCACACACATATCACCCGTTGGATTAATCCAACGGCTTGTAGTCTTAGTAACTAAAAGGGAGACCCATATAGACTTTCCAACCCGTTTTTATAAACATTTATCTGTTGTGAAGTCTGGCATTCATATCAGGAGGGAGGAAAGAACAAAAAAAGCTTGCGACTAAAGCGATAGAATGCTTTTCTTTTGCTCAAAAAGTGGTAGCATACTTTTGACTTTTAATGAACGAAAATTCTGCGGTATATTGTACTTTAAAAATCAAAGCATGTGATGATGTGTTTTTGTCAGTGTGTAATTTCAACACGGCATGATCCACAGAGACACCTTCGCTGGGCAAATAATGGCATGTTGCTTTTCTTCTAGTCAAAAAGTGGTAGCATGCTTTTGCCTTTTAATTCATTCACGCGCCAAACATAATAACAATATCATAAATAATGCATGTAGGTGCGTTTTCTCGGGAACAAATATAGCAAGGCCTTCGAAGAATTTTCAGCAAAGTATGAAGAACCGAATCGTATTTACAGTTACGGTTATGGTATTTAATTTTCAAAACTTGCGGTTATTGTAAACCACAATTATATTTTATAAATAAAAAAAAATTGCATTTTGTAGATACCATTGGTGCTCAAACAACACAATGGAGTCCTTTAAATCCACTAACCACCACCAACACTTGAGTTTGTAACTTTAATTTGTAACATTGGTGCATTGCATTTTCCTTTTAGTTTGTAACTTTAATTAACTTTGAACTGGATTTTTCCTTTGGGTTGTAACTCTAATTCATTTTGCATTGTATTTTCCTTTTGGTTTGTAACTTTAAAGGATTTGGAATTGAAATGCTTGAGAAGTTGAGGTTGTGAATGCTTGAAAAGTTTAACTTTAATTGGAATGCTTGGAATTGTAACTTTAATTTTCTTTAGGTTGTGAATGCTTGAGAAGTTGAGGATGTTGTGAATTTATATATGCTTGAGAAGTTGAGGTTGTGAATTTATATTTTTGGGTTAAAGTATGCTTGAAATCAAAAAGCTTCAAAAGAAGCATCAAAATTAGGCCTAAAATGTGAAAGATTGGATTTATGATACAAAAAGAACTTGCAGTTTTAAACCGCTAATTCACGGTAATCGACCGCAAAAAGTGGTCGGTATGCGATTTCAAAAATTACCATACCTCAAATAGTTGGTCGGTTTGCGGTTTGGGCAAAAATTTGCGGTTACCGAACCACTACCACCCCTAATCCTAATTATATACTCACTTACTTTTAAATTTTTACTAAAAACTCAAATTTAAAATAAGTTGCTATGTGAAATAGAGTTGTCCTAGTATTATTAACTAAATAGAGTTGTCCTACTATTATTAACTAAATAGAATGGTTGGCAAACTGTCATCTCTAGCTGACGAGCTACCTGGTACTTCAATAGCAGGTGTTCAAAATCCGTTGGAAGCACTTTATGGTTAGGAGCGAGCCGAACCCCAAAGGAGGATTAATCTCACCCCTTGAGTGTGAAGACACCTCTTGGTATTTACAAAAAATAGGGGAATTCTAGCAACCTTCTCTTTTGGATCTTCTCCCTTCTCCTCATGACATGTGTCACTTTCTCTACACTTAAAACAATGTCATTAATACATTAGACAATGTATCTTTTGTTTTCCAAATTTACCCTTATTAAATGCATTGGACAAACTTTTGTTTCCACCTTGTTAAAAAATTATGTAGAATTTCAACATCTTCCACATAATTAATGTCAGTTTTTTTTCAAAAGGCAAAAAGTCCCTTATGGTCCTTATAGTTTGCCCTTTTCACCACTTTGGTCCATGTCGTTTCAATTTGGTCAATTTTATCCTTGTGGTTTCAATTTGAAGTAATTCAAAAACAATCCTCAAGGCACATGCGTTGGATTTCTTTTTTATTTTGTTTTTAGAATTAAGAAAATATCATTTGGGTAGTTAAGTAGGACATATTATCTTATTTTGTTTTTAATTTAAATTTTTTTAATATGAAAAAATGTGAACTTACCTTATTATCCTCATTTAATTAATAATTTTAATTTTTAATGTTTCACCATTCTCTGTTTTTTACTTAATATATATACAGAAGAATTTAATTTCCATTAATTGGGGAAGGGCAATTCCGTCAATAAATTATTAAAAATAAATATTATAGACAAATATAAAAAAGAATAATAATGCTACTCTTACCACATTTGTATACCACATTTCTATACCACTTTATGTGACAGATGAGGTGGATAGCTACATATAAATTAAAATTATTTAATATTTTCTTTTCTTTTATGATTTATTAACACTTAAAAAAAATTATCAATTAAACTTTCTTTATTAAAACTAGCCTCTCTGCACGCGCTTCCGCGGTTGCGAGAGGCATTTTTTTAAAAAAAATTTAAAATTTTTTTAGAATTAAAAGTGTTCCATAAAAATAGGATCCATTATTTTTTATTTAATTTTAATTTTTTATAAAAAGTGTGAATTTACCATATTATCCTCATTTAATTAATAAGTTTAGTTCTTAATGTTTGCATCAACCAATGATATTTTCTGGTATTTTGAATGTTTCACCATTCTCTGCCTTTTGCTTAAAAAGTGTAAATTTACCATATTATCCTCATTTAATTAATAAGTTTAGTTCTTAATGTTTGCATCAACCAAGGATATTTTCTGGTATTTTGAATGTTTCACCATTCTCTGCCTTTTGCTTTATATATATAGATACACTTCACTGATTTAATTGATGTGGTGTATGATATGGACATGCCATATCATGTGGTATAGAAATATAGGATAAAAATATGGTAAGTGTAGCATTACTCAAAAAAGAAAGTAAACCAAAACTTCTCTCTCTCTTGCGTCTAGACTTGGTGGGGATGGATCTTTGGGTTGCGGAGGTCAAAGAACTTAGCACGAAGACGATGGCGAAGGAACCTTTAATAGAGAGGTCTTTTATAGCTTTTCTTTTGTGCTTCAAGATACTTACGGCATATTTTAGCTTCTTCCACTCCTTGAAAATCTCAGGAAGAAAATTAAAAAAGAAGTTTCAATCCTCTTTATCAGATGCTGGGCTTTTGCTTTATTTTTTTATTTTTTATAAAAAAAATTTGCTTGGCAAAAGCGACCAAGTTATTTAGATTTGGAGTTGGTATTTGCATTTCTTCGGCAGTGGCATAAATGGTGGATTGGAGGAGGCATATCTACGGTGCAAGAGAAAATATTAGAAATCTTTATATTTATTTTAAGAAAAAATGAACAAAGCAAAATGGAAGAGAATGCTCTTATCTTTAAATTTAGTTGTAGTACAGTTGCACGAATACTAATTTTAAAGCTTGTGATTTTTCAAGAAATAATGGCCTAGTCCCCAGTGAAGTTGCCATTTATATAAGGGCCCTTTTGTTATAGCAGCTCTAGGTGGACTTAGGTTGCTGTAAAGAGAGATTGATGTTGCCCCTCAACTGATTCAAGAACTATTCCCCAAAATACCACGAAAGAAATCTGATTCTTAGGGTATACTCTGGTCTTCTTCAATGGCTCCTTGCAAGTTTTGATGACACTAGAATGATTTAGCTTATTTTTGCTATATTGGAAGTGCTTTTCTTGAAGTGGAATATGTGTTGCAGGTAGTGAAATAATGCGGGAGAAGATGTTAAAGAAGATGAAGTTTTTGGCATCTGATGAAGGGCATACGACAGTTGATATTGAGGTTGATACTCTGATATTATACACAAATCCTAGAGGCTTGACATGAGACTTTTGCTTCAGTAATGCTTTTTTTTATTTTGGCTAATCTCAAACATATATATATATATATTTTTCTCTTTCTCTTTCCCCCTATCTCTCTTTCAAATCAAATATTTTAAAAGGAAAAGTAGAAAACCAACTCTACCAAACTCTCTCTCTCCCTCTCTCTCTCTCTCTCTCACACACACACACACACAAAACTTCCAGTTTAGTGAGGTTCACTCTCTCTCCTCCTTTCTAGATGTAGCGAGCCAAAAGTTGGTCTCCAAAATAGAGAGCCAAGTAGAGATTCTGCTGTAATTAAGATTTTCCTTTTTTTTTTTTTTTTTTTTGTAGCCAAATTGAAAGCACATGATTTCAATTAACCAATATGTTAAAACACAAGGACCGTTTTTACAATTAAGCCTATTTTTATAATGATTTTTTTATTTATAAAATACTCTTGAAAATGGAGAGACTAAAATACATTTAAAAATGGATGAAAAATTGGATGGTATTAAAATTAAATGACAAATCATGAATTTTGAAAAATTAAGTTAACAAATTGAAACTAAGATATAAATTCAAGTGACATTTCTACAAAAATCCCTTCTGAAAATGCAAGAAGTGGAACTCTACCACATTTGACAATCTTTTTGCCAACATTACCAACCGATTACCCGGTTAGGCCCCAAACCAGAGTTCCCAACCGCTGGATCAATTTAAAAAATAAAATCCAATTGTAAAATTGTCATATGCAAGCCTAGCTAAGCAGCCGTCTTCAAAAGCTTTTGTCGGGGTTTTGGGTCTATCAATCGAGGTCGAACCCAATGCCGAGACCAAATGGTTCATCGTTAGAGTTCATAGCAATGAAATTCAAAATGCATTGAAATCTCAGGTTTTTTCCTTTTCTTTCTCTGGAATATAATTCAGTTTCAGCTGCATCGAATTCCTGGTTGTTCCCTGAATTTTCCCGTCCATGGAAGCACAAATCACCCTGGAACTGAAAAATTAAGGTGACAGTTTTGGGATGCCATGGCTGGACTTATTTGAAATATGCAATCTTTCCCAGTCTGTTGTATTTATAGTTTTGGTCGCATTCTTTTCAGGAAGCTGAGAAGCATCTTGTTGAAGGATAAATTGTTTCCAGGTTTAGTTTAGTTAGTTAGTTAGTTGGACAGGTGTATGGCTCATATGCCATCACATATTGTTGGACTAACATGTCCAGATTCATGCCAAGTGTACAGCTCACATGCTGGTACAAATGTATTGGCTGAGTCATTTTCTGTACTAGCTAAAATATATATATTGAAAGTAGGATGAGATCACACAATGAGTGTGTGCATGATTACATTCTTTTTGCCTAACAGATTCTCTCCCTCTCCTTTCTCCCTAAAACCTTTTCTCATACACTTTCTGTGCATGAACCTCTACTATTCTATAGAAACTTCAAGATGGTATCAGTAGCGAAGGTTCTGATCTAAGACTGGGCGTAGTGAAATCACAATCCAGCTGAAGGAAGCATTATCTAGTCTCACATGGCTGGATCTAGCATGAGTGAGCTTCGTGCTCCCATCTTCAATGGAAGCAACTACGATTTCTGGAGAATAAAGATGTGCACAATCTTCAAATCTCACAAGCTGTGGGATATGGTTGAGAATGGATATGGGCAACCTGTGAAGATGGAAGAAGGAGAAACTCTGACAGCAGCTCAAAAGCTTGCTGTGGAAGAAAATATTGCAAAAGATGCTAAGGCATTGGGTCTGATCCAGAATGCAGTTTCTGATGATATTTTTCCCAGAATTGCTTTGAAGGAATCAGCCAAGGAAGCATGGAAAATCCTGCAGCAAGAATTCAGAGGAGACAAGAAGGTAAGATCTGTGAAACTTCAAGCTCTTAGGAGAGAATTTGAATACACTTGTATGCATGATGATGAATCATTGTCTGGATATGTCACTAAACTGCTTGAGCTAGTAAACCAAATGAAGGCTTATGGTGAAGAGTTAACTGAACAGAGAATTGTTCAGAAACTCTTGATTAGTTTATCCAGAGAATATGATTCCATTGCTGAGGTTATAGAGGAGACAAAAGATACAGAAACTATAGGGGTTCAAGAGGTTATAGGCTCTCTAAAATCTCATGAACAAAGGCTGCAGAGGCATAATGAGAGAGTGACTGAGAAGGCTTTCTCTAGTTTGAATGTGAGCTCTAAAGATCAATCTAACACAGGGCAGGCAGGGGGTTCCAAATCCAAAAAGAATTGGAAATCTCAGAAAGGGAAGAAGTGGGACTCAAAGTCTGAAAACAATTTTAAAAAGGAAAGTCAGACTGAGGGAGCAAAGGTGCCTTGCAAAACCTGTGACAAATTGCACTATGGTGTCTGCTAGTTCAAAGGCAAACCTAAATGTTATAAATGTGATAGGTTTGGTCATATAGCCAAAGACTGCAAGGGAAAACTAGAAGCTGCTAACTATGCATCACACAAGGAGGAAGAAGGCAACATGTTCTATGCTTGTCATGCTGCTGCAATAGTAAAAAATAATGGTGTGTGGTATGTGGACAGTGCATGCAGCAACCACATGACTTCACAAGCATCCCTTCTAGTCAATATTGACACCAAAGTCACTGCAAAGGTAAAAATGGGCACTGGAGACTTAGTGGAAGCAACTGGAAAAGGAACTTTAGTGATTGACACTAAAGCTGGGCCTAGATATATCAAAGAGGTTATGCTTGTACCAGGATTGGATGAAAACTTACTTAGTGTAGGTCAAATGGTAGAGCATGGCTACTATCTTGTCTTTGGTGATTCTATGGTTGAAATATTTGATGACAGGTCAATGGAGAATTTGCTTGCAAAGGTTTCCATGACAGGAAACAGATGCTTCCCACTGTCATTGAAATATGCAAACTCAATGGCTATGAAAGCAACAGTTGAAGAATCCACTTGGTGTTGGCATAGGAGGTTTGGCCATTTGAATATGCAGAGTCTGAAGTTGTTACAACAACAGGAGCTGGTCTATAGTCTGCCTGAAATTGGAAATGCAAACAGAATTTGCCAAGACTGTGCAATTGGAAAATCCCACAGAGAGGCCTTTGGCAAAGAGAAAATTTGGAGAGCTAGTTTACCTCTGGAGCTGGTTCATTCAGATGTTTGTGGTCCAATGCAGACCACATCAATAGGTGGAAACAAATATTTTTTGACTTTCATTGATGACTGCACCAGAATATGCTGGGTGTACTTCATGCAATTCAAGTCAGAAGTTTTTAACATCTTCAAGAAATTTAAGGCTATGGTAGAATTACAAAGTGGCTACAAACTGAAGAAACTTAGGAGTGACAGAGGTGGGGAATATATCTCTGCTGAATTTCTGCAGTTTTGTGAAGAAATTGGTTTGGAAAGACAACTAACCGTGGCCTATTCACCTCAGCAAAATGGAGTTGCTGAGAGAAAGAACAGGACCATTGTTGAGATGAGCAAGACAATGATGAAAGAGAAGAAATTACCATACAAATTTTGGGGAGAGGCAGTGAATACAGCTATCTATATTCAGAATAGATGCCCCACAAAAGCTTTAGATAATGTCACTCCATTTGAAGCTTTTAGTGGAAGAAAGCCTGGGGTTAAACACTTAAGAGTGTTTGGTTCTATATGTTTCTGTCATGTGCCTAATCAGTTGAGGTCTAAGCTGGAAGATGCAGCTGTTAAGTGCATTTTTGTTGGCTATGGCAAATGTGAAAAGGGGTACAAAGTGTACAATTTGCAAACCAACAAGATCACTACATCTAGAAGTGTGATCTTTGATGAGAACTCACTATGGGATTGGGACAAGCAAATTGTTGATTCTGTCACAGTTCAGATGAGGCTTGAAGACACTTCTAGAAGTAGTGAAAAGGAGCATGAAGAAACAATGATAGACATTTCCAGTCCACCTCAAGTAACTGCAGCTGCTACAAATGTTACTTCACCAAGTGATTCTCCAAGTTCTACACCTGTAAAGCTTAGAGACATCACTGAGATTTATGCTAGATGCAATATGAGCATCATTGAGCCAGAGAATTTTGCAGAAGCATCAAAGGATAAGGCTTGGCAAAAAGCAATGGAAGCAGAAATGGAAATGATTGAGAAAAATGAGACTTGGGAACTAGTCGATAGACTAAGTGATAAACCTGTGATTGGTGTGAAATGGGTTTATAAGACCAAATTGAACCTTGATGGCTCAATACAGAAGCATAAAGCAAGGCTGGTGGTCAAAGGCTATGCACAAAAGCCTGGAATCGACTTCAATGAGACTTTTGCTCCTGTGGCCAGACTTGACACAATTAGAACTCTCATAGCTTTGGCAGCTCAAAAGGGGTGGAAATTATACCAGTTAGATGTCAAGTCTGCATTCCTAAATGGTGTGCTTAAGGAGGAAGTTTATGTAGACCAATCGGATGGATTTGTAACTACAAACTATGAAGACAAGGTGTACAAGTTGAAGAAAGCCTTGTATGGTTTGAAACAGGCTCCAAGAGCCTGGTATGAGGAAATCAATGCCTATCTTGTTAGCTGTGGTTATGTCAGAAGCACAAGTGAGGCTACATTGTATTGCAAGACTAAGGAAGACTCTGGAACTCTAATAGTCTCAATCTATGTTGATGACATTGTGTATACAGGCAGCAGTGAAGAATTAATTGATGAATTCAAGACTGAAATGATGAGAAGGTATGAAATGACTGATTTAGGCCTTTTATATCATTTCCTTGGTATGACAGTGATTCAAACTGAATCCTGCATTTTCATAAATCAAAAGAAGTATGCTCTGACTTTGCTGGACAAGTTTGGTTTGAAGCAATGTAAGCCAGTTAGTACTCCTCTGGTGGCAACTGAAAAATTGTGCAAAGATGATGGAAGTGATCCTGCAGATGAGAGTGAGTACAGACAGATTATGGGCAGCCTATTGTATTTGACAGCTACAAGACCAGACATAATGTTTGCAGCTAGCCTATTAGCTAGATTCATGCATTGTCCAACAAAGAAACACTATGGAACGGCCAAGAGAGTGCTGAGGTATATTCAAGGCACCATTGATTTTGGTATTGAATATCAGAAAGGAAAAGAAGCCATCCTAATTGGATATTGTGACAGTGATTGGGGTGGAAGCCAAGATGACATGAGAAGCACCTCTGGCTATGCTTTCTCTTTTTGCAGTAGAGTATTTTCTTGGGCATCAGTCAAGCAACATAGTGTTGCTCTCTCCACGGCTGAGGCTGAGTATGTCAGTGCAAGTGAAGCTACTACACAAGCAATATGGTTGAGGTTTGTTCTAGAAGATTTTGGAGAATTGCAAACTGATGCAACTTCATTAATGGTTGACAACACTTCTGCCATTGCAATGACAAGAAATCCGGTTTTCCATCAGAAAACGAAGCACATCAACCGCAGGTATCATTTCATCCGAGATGCTCTACAAGATGGAGTTGTGGATTTGAGATACTGCAGGTTTGAAGAACAAGTGGCTGACATCTTCACTAAAGCTCTATCTAAAGATCGGTTTAACTATCTTAGAGGATTGCTTGGAGTTAAACCTGTTAACAATTTAGAAGGGAGTGTTGAAGGATAAATTGTTTCCAGGTTTAGTTTAGTTAGTTAGTTAGTTGGACAGGTGTATGGCTCATATGCCATCACATATTGTTGGACTAACATGTCCAGATTCATGCCAAGTGTACAGCTCACATGCTGGTACAAATGTATTGGCTGAGTCATTTTCTGTACTAGCTAAAATATATATATATTGAAAGTAGGATGAGATCACACAATGAGTGTGTGCATGATTACATTCTTTTTGCCTAACAGATTCTCTCCCTCTCCTTTCTCCCTAAAACCTTTTCTCATACACTTTCTGTGCATGAACCTCTATTATTCTATAGAAACTTCAACATCTGTCAGATACGGTTGTGTCCAAGGCACTGGTGCCCAAGATTGACCGGCCAATAGGAATAGTCTGTTTTCAAACTGCAAAGGATAGCAACAATGTTCTTAATTCGTGGGCTACGAACTTGGAGAAATTGCTTGATCTTGTTGAGAAGAGCTGCCACCAAATACACAAAGAAACATGGTTCACAAGGTTGCTCTCAAGGTTTGAGAATCACAAATTTCAGGTATAGATCTTCTGTGAGCGGCATGCTTATATATGTACTTTTTCGAAAATCAAATGGAAAATCAAATAAAATGCCATTTCCAATGGTGACCTTTAACCATGATTGCAGGTAAGTCACACCTAATCTTTTATTTCGCGTATTAAAGAGTTCTTTGATTCAAGCATTTGGATTAAACATGTGTTTCACTAGGTTGACGAGGCATATGTATCAATTTATTTCTTTTGCTAGTGTTATGCTAGCTTCTTGAAACTAAATTGAAGATTGTTGTATGCTACCGGCACATCCCTTGCTAGTAGGTAACCAAGGAAAATTTGATTGGCTTAATTTGTTTCTGGCACTGGAAAGAAATTGACTGCTTCACTTGTTAATTATGTTCTTTGGTCTTTAAGATACCTTGTGTGTTCCACATGGTTACTGTCTAATTTTTTCTGTAGCTTGTGCTTTCAATTGCCATATTATTGCAACCCTGTCCTAACTCGTTCATGCGTTGTCAAAATCCAATTTCTACATTTTGTGTTGTCAAAACCTAATTATTTGTTTCTTTTGTGTACACGTTGGTTTAAAAGTAGTAATATTTCTGTATCTTTATTTTCAGTTTCATTTTCTTGTTAAAAGATGGAAGGATTAAATTTATTTGGTATTTTGAGAAAAATGATACATTAGGGAGAATGAATGCAAAATTGAAAAGCCCAAGTGTTATCAACAAATGGTTGATTGCCTTTGTACAATGGATAGATCATACGTGTATAGTGTTAATGTACTCAAAAATAGCATATTTGTTCCAAGAAATGTAGCCTACGAGTAGCGTACTCGAAAATGAACAAGACATGTGTTGGAAATAGCATACGAGTTATTCCAATTTTTGAAGATGTCAAATCTTATGTGGCGCTTTTAACGGATAAAAATAATAGCTGAAATTTACTCCAACCGAACTGCTATAGTCTACGTGGAATGGCGTATGAAGCCTTTGCTGTCAAAGTTGCCGTCAAGTGCTAGAGACATCTTTTGATTAATTTATTATTTTTTTGTGCATCTGGTTGTGGCTTTATCATTTCATTTAATACTTATCTATATTTTTTTTCTTCTTGTTATTATTTCATGTATCTACTGTCATTATATGCTTTCATTATTATTTTTCTTTTTAATTCTTTTCCTTTGTTATCGTCACTTGACACTACTATATATATTATTGATTTTTTTACCGTTGAAAATTTATGTTGATCTTTTTTATGTTCTTTTCATCAACCAACGTGGAGATGGATGATTTTTTTTTGTTTAATTGTATTTATGTTACATTTATAATTAATTTATAAGTATTTTGACTTGATTAATGAATTACTCTTAATACTCAAATATAAAAATACATTCATTTAAGAAAGTAATAAATAAATCAACACTAATATAATAAAATAATATTTTAATTTGACATATCGGGTGGGGTGTAAAATTATGTAGGATGTCAAATTGCCACATCAGCCATCAAATTTAAATTTGATGTTTGGTATTTGACATCTCCCTTGGAGATGCTCTAAGAGACTGTTGTTATAACATTTCTTGGAGCAAATATGCTATTTCGGGGTCGTTTGGTACACTAGATTATTATGGATTGGACTAAATTCTGGGACTGTCTTAGATTAGCTCGGATTGACTTAAGCTGGATTAAGTACTGACCTACGTTTGGTGCTGCGTCGAACTAAGAAGCTGGATTGTAAAAATAGTGAAGACCTATGTTTGGTGCTGTGTCAGATTAAAACAATTATTTAAATATTTAAAATTCATTAGGGATTTTGACCTAAAACTAAGTAAATGCTACAAAGAAACCAACGAAAAATGTATGATTTATTAAATAAAAAAATTATAATATTTTTAAAAGCTAAAACTATCTTTATCTCATGTCTTTCTTCTTTTTTCTACTTTTTCTACTTTTTCTTCCTTTTTTTTTTTCTTCTTCCTTCTCAGGCCCCCTTTCTTTTTTCTTTTTTCTCTCTTCCTCCCGATCTCACTCTCTGGTTCTTTTTTTTTTTTTCCTCCAATATTGATACAATGATATCCTTCTCCTTCTCTCTCCTTTTCTATCTCCCCCTCCCAACCTTTCTCTGCCTCCTCATCATTTTCTCTCTCTTATTCTCCTTTGAAGTCATAGATTTTCATCTCCTTTGAAGTCACAAATCTCCATCTGATTTCATTGAGCCATGGTCGATGGTTGATGACTTTTCAGAGGGTTCAATTGGGTTTGACATTGGTGGTTGAATTTGGTTTTGGTTTCACTGGATTTGAATTGGTGGTGGTTGATTTGAGTGGGTTGGTTTGAATTGGTGGTGGTTGATTCAAGCGGCTCAGTTTGAATTGGTGGAGGATGGTTTGAGTGACTGGGTTTGACAACTGTCTGTGGTGATATGGTGGTGACAATTCTAGGTGAAGAAGAAGAAGTTGGTTATCGTCGGACTCGCTTGCTCTGTTTAGCAAGCTCGCTATTTTGGCAGCCATGTTTCAAGCTCGTTATATTGAACGAGCGTGTGAGGCAAATTTTTTACTGTTAGACTATTTAATTTCATTTAAGTTAGTCCTCCTCTTACCAAACATGAATTTTCAAGTGTTATTTAACTCAATCTAAAAGTGAGGGTACCAAACATGCCCTTTGCTCAAAGAATAGCGAGCCGCATACAAATCAAAGTCACAAGTAAAAATGGTAAAAGAAAATGTAAAATTCAGAGAGAAGTGAGTTGTTGGGGCCCCGGAATTGATTGCCAGTTAAATGATAGCAGGCATTCTCATCCCATCCACCGCAGATTCCCCAGAGGCATCCTTGCCGATTGACCAATGACCATAAACTAAAATAAAATACTAGTTTAGATATAATAAATGTGTGCTGCTGCTGACTAGTTTAATTATTTACTCATTAAAAAGAAACAGACTTGTCACTGTTATAAAATAACCTGGAATATATGCGGATATTGAGCTGTACGTAAAATAGATAAGACACAGCTTTTAACGAGGTTCGGCTATGCCTACGTCCTCGGAGAGCAGCAGCAGTAACCTTTCACTATAAAATAATATGGCTACAACTTTAGTGTTTACAACATATGTGGCTCACTGAATTTTCTCTCTAGGAGAATTTCTCTCTGCTTTCTCTTTTCTCTTTCCTTTCCTTTCTTTCTCTTCCTTTCTCTTTTTTTTTCTCTTCTTCTTCTTTCCGTTACTCTTCTTATTTATAGGCTGAAATAATCACTATTCATCACTATTCATCACTGTTCACCCGTGACAGACAAACTCTATCAAAGCCGCCAAATGAACAGTAATGAACAGTAATCACTGTTCACCCGTGACAGACAAACTCTATCAAAGCCGCCAAATGAACAGTAATGAACAGTAATGAATAGTTAGTGGGCTCCACACCAAGACTTTTACAACACTCCCTCTTGGAGACCACATGTCCCTAGATTGGTTGCCTCATTAAAACCTTGCTTGGAAAAAACCCAGTGGGAAAATCTAAGCGAAGGAAAAAGAGTACAACGTGCATATGTCCTATGTTAGAGGACTCTTGAATGCTCCCCCTGATTTTGCATGCTCCAACTTGATTGCTTGCAGAGTTGTCGTAATCCGATGCCATGTACTAACTTTTGGAATGTATATTTCGGCAATGATTTAGTGAAGAGATCTGCCAGGTTATCACTTGAGCGGATTTGTCTGACTTTGATTTCTTGACTCTTCTGGAGCTCATATGTATAGAAAAACTTTGGTGATATGTGTTTGGTCCTGTCACCCTTGACATATCCTCCTGTGATCTGAGCAATACAAGCTGCATTGTCCTCATTCAGAATTGTTGGAGTGTCTGTTGTTGAGGGTAGGGCACATGTGCTTCGGATGTGATGGATTACCGATCTTAACCAAACGCATTCACGACTGGCTTCATGGAGGGCAAGTATTTCTGAGTGATTGGAAGATGTGGCCACTAATGTTTGTTTTGTTGAGCGCCATGAGATCGCAGTTCCTCCACATGTAAATACATACCCAGTCTGTGATCGTCCTTGATGTGGATCAGAAAGATATCCTGCATCAGCATAACCAATAATACTCTGGGCGTTGGTCGATTCACTGGAATAGAATAACCCCATGTCTGTTGTCCCACGAAGGTATCGTAGAACATGTTTGATGCCGGTCCAGTGTCGCCTTGTTGGAGCAGAACTGTACCTTGCTAACAGATTTACTGAAAATGATATGTCTGGTCTGGTACATTGTGCTAGGTACAATAAAGCCCCTATTGCACTAAGATATGGTACTTTTGGACCAAGGACCATTTCGTCATTCCCTTTTGGACGATATGGGTCTTTCTTAGTGTCAAGCGATCGAACGACCATTGGAGTGCTAAGTGGATGGGCTTTATCCATGCCAAACCGTTTCAATACTTTCTCAGTATAAGTTGATTGATGCACCAAAATTCCATTAGCACTGTGCTCAATCTGCAAGCCAAGACAATATTTTGTCTTTCCAAGATCCTTCATCTCAAACTCACGTTTGAGATAATCAACAGTCTTTTGAAGCTCTGCAGAAGTTCCAATTAGATTCATGTCGTCGACATATACTGCCACTATCGCAAATCCAGACTTTGATTTCTTAATAAACACACATGGGCAAACAGGATCATTTGTGTATCCTTCCTTCAGTAAATACTTACTGAGACGATTGTACCACATTCGTCCAGATTGTTTTAGCCCATATAATGATCTTCTCAATTTAACTGAGAACATGCCCCGTGGTTTGTTTCTGGCTGCTTCAGGCAACCTGAATCCTTCTGGAACTTTCATGTATATATCTGTATCCAATTCTCTATACAAATATGCGGTAATGACATCCATGAGTCTCATTTCAAGTTTTTCTGAAACCGCCAAACTTATTAGGTAACGGAATGTAATTGTGTCCATTACTGGAGAATACGTTTCCACATAATCAATTCCAGGCCTTTGTGAAAAACCTTGCGCAACGAGTCGCGCTTTATACCTTGAGATCTCATTTTTCTCATTGCGCTTTCTTGTAAATACCCACTTGTAACCTACAGGGTTCACATTGGGTGGAGTTGGACTAATATGTCCAAAAACACTCCTCTTTTCCAAAGAATTTAATTCTGCCTGGATTGGATCCTTCCACTTGGGCCAATCTTGCCTCTGTGTACATTCATTAATAGAGCGTGGTTCAATATCATCATCTTTTATGATTTCAGCAGCCACTGAGAATGCAAATATATCATCGATGATCATCTCATTTCTACTCCACAATTCATTAGTGGACGTATAATTTATGGAGATTTCTTGACTTTCAGGTACGGTTGCCACTCCAGGGGCACTTGTTTCACCAATGACGTTTTCCTTGTCAAGAAGTACCTGTCCCTCTTTGGGGGCATTTGAATTATGAATTGTGGGCTCTCTATTTATTTCATTTGGATTCATTTTGTTCATCAACTTCCTCTTTCGAGGAACTGAATCCTTTGAGCCTAGTGGTCTGCCACGTTTTAGGCGTGCAGCAGATGAACCATTTGCTGGCACATTGCTTTGTCCATTATGGACATCAATCCGTGCGGGTGCATTTGCAGCTGGGATATGAGATTTCGTCACCTTTGCTGCATCATTAAATGCATCTGGCATCTGATTTGCAATACTTTGGAGGTGAACGATCCTTCTCACTTCGTTTTCGCGTTGAACAGTATGAGGATCGAGATGAGACAATGTGGATACATTCCAGGATAATTCATGTCGTTTTTCAGGAATGAGTTTGCCTTGTTCTTTAGACACAGATTTTTCTCCACCTAAAGGTGGGAAGATTGTCTCATCAAAATCACAATCCGCAAATCGTGCGGTAAAAATATCACCCGTCAGGGGTTCCAAGTATCTGATGATAGATGGTGAATCAACACCAACATAAATTCCCAATCTGCGTTGAGGGCCCATCTTAGTACGTTGCGATGGTGCAATAGGCACATATACCGCACACCCAAAAATTCTTAAATGTGAAATGTTTGGTTGATTTTCCAATACGAGTTGTATTGGAGAACCTTGATTATTGGCGACTGGCCTCAATCGCACAACCGATGCTGCATGTAAAATGGCATATCCCCAAGCAGAAACTGGCAACTTTGTTTTCATTAGCAAAGTGCATGCTATCAATTGAAGGCGTTTAATTAAAGCTTCTGCCAAGCCATTTTGAGTATGCACATGGGGAACAGGATGTTCAATATCAATGCCTAATGACATGCAGTAGTCATCAAAAGTCTGAGATGTAAATTCACCAGCATTATCGAGTCTGATTGACTTAATGGGATAATCTGGGAATTGGGCTCGTAATTTAATTATCTGAGCCAAAAGCCTAGCAAATGTCATATTCCGAGTAGATAAAAGACAAACATGTGACCATCGGGTAGATGCGTCCACCAAGACCATAAAGTACCGAAATGGTCCACATGGGGGATGAATGGGTCCACAAATGTCCCCTTGAATTCTCTGCAAAAATGATGGAGACTCAACATCTACCTTTGGTTGTGATGGTCTGATCACCAACTTCCCTTGTGAACAAGCTTGGCAAAAGATGTCGCTTGATAACATAATGTGTTTAGTCAACAAGGGATGTCCTTTAGAGTTGGTGATGATCCTGCGCATCATGGTGGATCCAGGATGACCCAATCTGTCATGCCAAAGCTTAAAAGCATTTGAGTCAGTAGACTCTTGGTCCATGACACTATGTGCCTCAATTGTCCGTATGGTTGTGTAATACAACCCTGATGAGAGCTCACAAAGCTTTTCCAGTATACGCTTTTGGGTATCACTGGAGGTAATACAAAGATATTCCATGTTTTCCTCGTTCTTTGTTTCAACATGGTAGCCATTCAAACGTATATCTTTGAAACTCAACAGATTCCTTCTGGAGTTAGATGAATACAAAGCATCTGGAATGGACAATATTGTTCCATTTGGTAACATAATTTGGGCTATTCCTGAACCTTCGATCAGATCTGCAGGACCTGATATGGTTGTTACCTTTGCTTTTGTAAGTATTAATTTTGAGAAATACTTCCGATCTTGAAAGATCGTATGAGTAGTTGCGCTGTCTGCGAGACAAATATCTCTGCCATAGCCTTTGTTTTGAGGGCATCCATATTTTACATCCATGCCACCAAATAAGTAAAATGAGCTGGAATATATAAAGAAGACAACATTACCACTTTTAACACTTCAGCTAATACAAATAGTACATTAAGGAATTTAATCTAATTCGGACTTAATAAAGAAGACAACATTACCACTTTTATTGGATTGAAATTTAAACAACACTTCAGCTAATACAAATAGTACATTAAGGAATTTAATCTAATTCGGACTCATAACCTTCATTCCCTTTTTCAGTAACAAAATCAGAAACATCTAGATGCGTCTTGTTTAGCTTACGTGATATTTCTGATGAGCCATCTGTGGCTGGCGGAGCATGATCAATATAATTTATCTCCACTTTCCTGTTCTTAAGTGAAGCTTGATAGAGATCCGCCAAATGCCTGGGCGTACGAGATGCGCGCATCCAATGTCCCCTTGCACCACATCTGTGACAAGGGCTTTCAACATTTCTAGGCACATGGCTCATCTGTGCCTTTCCCTTATTACGGGATGCATTTTTGCCATTCATGGATGGACCGCTCCTTGGACCTAAACCCTCTGAACGAGCACCATGATTTTTTCTACTTCCTTGCCAGTGGCCACGCTTGCCCCCTCGCCCACGTCTGTGGATACTGCCACGAGATGAAGTGGCATTCACTTCCTGAGATGCAGCATTTATTTCAGGAAGTGGTGCTGAGCCCGATGGGCGAGATCGGTGATTCTTTAATAAGAGCTCATTATTCTGCTCAGCTAACAAGAGGCAAGATACAAGTTCCGAGTACTTCTTGAAACTGCTATGTCTGTATTGCTGTTGAAGGAGGACATTTGAAGCATGAAAAGTGCTCAGAGTTTTTTCGAGCATATCCTCCTCAGATATATTTTCCCCACATAGCCTCATTAATGAGGTAATTCTGTGCATAGCAGAGTTATACTCGGACACTGACTTGAAATCTTGAAATCTCAAGTGGGTCCATTCGTATCTAGCTCTTGGGAGAGTCATCGTCTTCTGGTGATCGTATCTTTCACCTATAGCTTTCCACAGAACCAACGGTTCATCGACCACCACATATTCGCTCTTCAGCGCTTCATGGATGTGGCGGCGAAGAAAAATCATGGCCTTCGCATTCTCTTCAGGCGAAGCATCATTCTCATCTACAATTGTTTGTCCGAGGCCATTGGCTCGTAGATGAATTTTGGCATCCAGGACCCATGATAAATAGTTGTCCCCGGAAAGGTCCAAGGCAGCAAACTCTAGTTTTGCCAAATTTGCCATCCAAAACTTTAGGCTCGAGATCTGGAATATTAAGCCACTTATTAATAGGAATTTCAGGTCCTCATTATTCAGGTATATTAATTGAATATTAAGCCACTTATTAATAGGAATTTCAGGTCCACATTATTCAGGTATATTAATTGATGATAAAAGTAAAGTGTTATGAATTTGCTGGTATGGACGATAAACCCGCACCATACCTTAAATAAAATTAAATGTGGGGTTAAAACCACCACCGAATAAAATAAGAAAAGTTAGTATTAGTAACGGTCTCCCACTGATAATATGTTTAGTATTACCAAGGGTCCATTTTTGTTAATGGTTAGTAAATGTGCGGTAAAGTAAATGTGCTTGTATGGGCACTAATTCTGCTCCATTCATTTAAATAAAAGTAAAGGCGTGGACGATAAACCCGCACCACCCTTTAAATAAATATTGCCGTATGGGTAATAAGCCTACACCATACCATAAATAAAATTAAATGTGGGGTTAAAACCACCACCGAATAAAATAAGAAAAGTTAGTATTAGTAACGGTCTCCCACTGATAATATGTTTAGTATTACCAAGGGTCCATTTTTGTTAATGGTTAGTAATAGAGAAGCAGATAGATATAGTATATTATATAGTGTTGAGTTGGAAAAATTTCAGAAATAAAAGGAGAGACTATCGTGCTGATAACGTGTTATAAAATAACCTGGAATATATGCGGATATTGAGCTGTACGTAAAATAGATAAGACACAGCTTTTAACGAGGTTCGGCTATGCCTACGTCCTCGGAGAGCAGCAGCAGTAACCTTTCACTATAAAATAATATGGCTACAACTTTAGTGTTTACAACATATGTGGCTCACTGAATTTTCTCTCTAGGAGAATTTCTCTCTGCTTTCTCTTTTCTCTTTCCTTTCTTTCTCTTCCTTTCTCTTTTTTTTTCTCTTCTTCTTCTTTCCGTTACTCTTCTTATTTATAGGCTGAAATAATCACTATTCATCACTGTTCACCCGTGACAGACAAACTCTATCAAAGCCGCCAAATGAACAGTAATGAACAGTAATCACTGTTCACCCGTGACAGACAAACTCTATCAAAGTCGCCAAATGAACAGTAATGAACAGTAATGAATAGTTAGTGGGCTCCACACCAAGACTTTTACAACAGTCACCTAATTTGACGAGATTACATGTTTACTACATTGACGAGCTGGGCCCACAATTCTTTTTCCCTTCAAGTGAAAAGAGGAGAGAAACAATTAGTTCTTTTTTCCTTGAAAAAGAAATAAGAAAACAACAAAAAAAAAAAAACAAAAAAAAACAAAACAGAGAAAAAATTTAGCGTACCATTTTATATAAAACCTCATTAATCATATGAAATTATAACAGACTGCACATGTTGGATTTTGTAAAAATCTTCTCCTCCTTCCCGAAGCCGGCTACAGAATTCTGGAAGCATCGATTTGATGGTTAATTCCTTGAGGGAAGTAATATATTGGAGCCCATCAGGAACTGCCTCCAAAACTAAGCAATGATCAATGTGCAATCTGCAGAGACTAGGCATGGCTCCTTTCTCCACCTTCCATTCTTTTAACTCCTCCACCAAATGAAGAGAAAGAAATTCGAGAAATGGAAAGCCTCCCTTTGAGCAAACAAGAAATTCCGGAAAATTCCCGCAACTAGCAGAAAGCATTCTCAAGCTTGGCAGCTTCTCAAATACTTTTATGTGGTCGTCCTTGAGATTACCAAATTCTCTCAGTGTAAGCTTGGTGAGGTTCGTAAGGCACATGAGGTCTTCTGGTAACTCAGCGATTTCTCCGCGTAGTCGCAGCTTGTATATATTAGGACAGCTTAATACTATGTTCCATGGTATTGGTAAAAACGTGGACGTACCAGAGAACAATCCACCAGAGAACAATGTGGAGTCCACCGATAGAGACTGGAGGTGCTTAAATATGATGTTTGTCCCTTTCTCCTTTTTTTCCCCTCCGTCAAATGTGATAACTCCCAATTTTCTAAGGTTGGTTAGTTTAACAAAATCATCTAGATCAGATGATGCCTGAATATATATATTGACTACCGTGTGCAAATTCACTACCTCAGTAGCAAATAACAGACGTCTTGCACTGTGATATTTGGGTAAGTATATATGTCTCAATTTTTCCATCTTGGAAAACACGTTTCCATTTGGAATTTCAGTCCCCCACATTGTACGTAAATCTAGAGTCTGCAAACATACCAAAGTTGCTATAGATGATGGTATCGCTCGAATATCACTATCCTTCACACTTAAAAACCTTAAGTGCACTAGATTCCCAATTTCACTAGGTAATTTGTGTTTTCCAACACTCATACCTTCAAACTTCAGAACTCTAAGTAATGTGAAGTTCTTGAATAGAGACCTAACACTCAGACCTTCAAACTTCAGAACTCCAAATAATGTGAAGTACTTGAATACCGACCATAATGCCTTTGAGTTCATGAAGTAGTATTCTGGGACAAAGTATAACAAAGACCTAATATGTCCATAATTTTCATCTTTCTCTGGACCATATGTATCAACCGTTTTGTCCAAATAGATGGCAAGTCTTCGAACTCTACCGTTTGGTGTTTCATTGGTCTCCACAGCTGCAGAATAATTGATAATATGGAGAAAGTTCCCCTCTTTTGCCTTTAACATGCATAAGTCTCGCATAAGATCATGGAGATGACAAGTCTTGATTTTCTTTCTTGAACCATGTTTTCCAACTTGAACCATACACCTGCCCACCAACTCACTTAAGCACATATATGATACATCTTCCATTACTTCCGCTGATGCTGATGACATAAAACCTTCTGCCATCCATAGTTTAGTCAGTGTACCCACTGGTATTTCATAATCTTCTGGAAAATGGGCTAAGTAGAGAAAACATAGTTTTAAGTAATATGGTAAGTTATCGTAACTCAATTCCAATAACCATGATACCCCTTCATATCCTTCACCTTTGTAATCGGGCCCAAGGTCTGTGCCTCTTCTTATATATGCATAAACATTCTTATGGACAGTATTCCACTCATCAACTGTGTCTTTTCTAGCTAGCAGTCCTGCAAGCACCGTGATGGCTAATGGCAAACCTTTGCAATTTTGAAGCATCTCTGTTCCTAGCTCTTTCTTTTGTTCATAAATTTTATGGTCTGAAGAACAATATTAAGACCAGATTAATTAACCTCACATGTTCAATTGTACGAAAAGTATACAAAACAAATTATATATGCCAGTCTATCATTCCCTTGCTTAAATTATTTTCACTCTAGAACACACACACATATATATGTGTTTCTGATTTTTCTTTTGGCTACAACTGTATGAGTTTATTTTATTGAAGAATGTCATACCCCGAGTCTGGGGTATATGGTAAATTCTCGAAACCAGATCTGATAATCAAAATAAATAAAATAAAGTAAAATACCATTAGATTAAATTAGTTTCTTATAGAAATCTCTACCAATAAAACGTATGAACATGAACTACAGAGTTTCTTATAGAAAAATAAAGATATCTATTAGAAAACAATATATAATTTGAAGTAAATCAGTTTGTTAAAAAACGAAAAAGAAAAATAGCTATAAACCCAAAATGTCAAGTATTCATTGGGAAAAATTTATTTAGAATCAATTTAGACCCATTTTACCCGCAATAATACTCTTGGTTATCTCTTCTTACCAAATTTAAAATAAAATAAATAAAAAACTTTATCCATTTTTTTAATGAATTAATGACATATAACTTACACAATTTATCTCACAATAACCATTTCCTTTTTTTGGTTCCAATTTTGAATTTAAAGTAAAATAAATAAAAAACTTTATCCATTTTCTACAAATGTTAATTTTGTCAACGCCATATTATTCTAGGTATGCCTAATTAATTAAGTAAAAATCGAAATAGTAAATGAGAAAATCATGCCATATTATTCTTTTCGTAAAAGTCTCATTATTTTTCTTCTTCTTCTTTCTCAACACCAAAACCCTCTATGGACATGGATATGGATACCTTGATTGTGAGAGATATTTGTGTTTGTTGTCTATACGTTATAGAGTGGTATGTGATTACTAATCTACATAAGCCATCCAATTGATGATGAGTCCTAACCTACATCTTACATGGATTCACTTTGATTATGTTTGCTGCAATAGTAGGTAGTAGTTGTCTAATACAAAGGCAATGTTTGGTGTTTGATTATTTTCGTTATCGGTGGATTCTTTGACTTTGTTGATTATACATGTTTGCATATAAATTTTGTTTTGTTTTTGTTTTTGTTTTCAGTCTATGTTTGTTAGTTTAATTAATATTTTCACCCAATATTGTAGGTGTATTATGTGCTAAGTTTTTCACCTTTGTTGGTATGTTATATGGGTACCTAAGTGGAAGGTGTTTATCTACCTATCAAATAGGTTCGAGTGTCGTAGGCTACCTAACAAAGTGGAATACGATTTATTATAGTTTTCTACATATATGTAGGTATACTAATTTTTGTTTTATTGTTAAGGTAACACAATTTTCTATTTCTGCTCATTCCTTTTTGTTTCATTTATGCACTTGCGTTCTTCATTTTGACCTTTTGTTTAGGTATATTATATGTATCTTAAGTGTAGATTTTCTACAGTATAGATTTTAAGGAGTATATTTCCTGAAAATAAAAATTGTGATAATAAAACTACTATCTTCATGTAGAGGCCTTGTGATTTCAATAGATTTATAGGGGAAAAGTTTTGAATATCTTATGGCGGAATTTCTTGACGTTGTTAGAGTAGAGAAAAAGTTAGTTGACACTTTGAAATTGATATAAATTTAAGAGTAGCTTTTTGAAAAAGAAAAATGCAGTGCAAAATGGGCTAATTTGTCTTAAATTTTTTTTTAATATAAGGTGGGTGAGGAAATATGACAGGTGGGTGAGGAAATATGACAGGTGGGTGAAAATAGCAGCACTCTTTCTATAATATTGAATTGGTAAACGAGAAAAGTAGAGATAAAAGGTTTGTGTGAGAACATACTTGTATCTTCCGTTTCAAACATTGCTCTCTTCTCAAACAGTTCCCAGCTTTCATCATCATTCAACGGCTGTGGTTCGAAGAGGAAACCATTTTTGTCCACATACGAAGCGACTTCTTTGTTGCGAGTAGTGAGTAAAATTCGACTCTCAGTTTCCTCAGTCATTGGAAATCCCACTTCCAACGACCTCCACGCATCACGGGTCCAAATGTCATCCAGCACCACCAAACATTTCCTTTCTCTCTGCGTATTCCAAAGCCACTCTGCAATTTGATCCTTCCCCAGATCTGCAATTTTTTGTCTTTGCTCATTGGTAGGAGAAATGAGTTTTGTCAGAATTTCTTTCAAAACCTCCCGTCCCTGGCATTGTTGAGAGATACACACCCAGGCAAAACAATCGAAATGACGCTTAACCTTACCGTGATGATAAACTTGTTTTGCAAGAGTGGTTTTACCCAACCCGCCCATCCCCCAAATAGAAACAACTCGGGGGCCTTTTTCTTTGATCAAATGCGTAGCCAATATCTCCGTTCCACCGGCTAACCCAACCACATGAGGTTCGATAATATGAGGATAAGCTATCCTCCGTTCTCGTTGCCTCTGAAAAGAAGTGTCACCTCCACTCTCCCTTAGGTCACCTGGTGGCAGGCTCGATCTCAACTCTGAAATTTTGGTAGTAATTTTCTTGATTTCTGAGCCAATCTTGTAAAGATAAACTCCTCCTACGCAGATGTAAGCAATCCTTTTGAAAAGACTTGCATTCCTCTTGGAAGCCATTTTTAAGACAAAAGTTTCGATGGCGTCGTCCAGATCATAAGCCGCATCTTTAATATTTGCCACCCAAATGCGTATTGCTTCACTTTCTCCTTGTCTTGAATCTGCATCTTTGAGGTAGCCTCGCATCAATTGTAGCTGGGTTTGTGCAAGCTTCACCTGATCTCTCACTCCACCCAAGAATTTCAATTCCTGAATGACAGAGTCAGTGAGCTGTTCCAGCACAAAGGAAACAACCGCATCCGCCATATTTCCGGATTCAAACGACAACAGCTGAAAGAACTTTTCTTCTTCTTCTTCTTCTTCTTCTGTTTTTTAGATTACTTAATGAATAATCTTACCAATAGAGAAGTCTCAGTTCCGTTTATATAGGAAGTGCCGTCAACCAAGTCGCTGCACTGTCACATATTTAATTATTCTTATCTTTCTACCTATCAATAGTATAACAAATAGATGGGGAAGTAAGGAATAGGGATGGGATATCAACACACTAAGAAGGAATTATCATGGAATTTAGGAATGGGGAAGTAAAGAATCAAGGAATTTAGGAATGGGAGAAACACACATAATAGGGATGGGATATCAATAGACTAAGAAGGAATCAAGGAATGTAAATGGGGGAAGTAAGAATCAAGGAATTTTAGTAATGGCGGAAGTAAGGAATCAAAGAATTTAGGAATGGGGGAATTGAAGAATTAATCAAAGAATTTAGGCAAGTAAGAAATCAATGAATTTAGGAATGGGAAAGTAAGGAATAGGAGTGGGATATCAACAAACTAATAAGGAATTAATCAAGGAATTTAGGAATGGGGAAGTAAGGAATATGAATTTATCCCATATGCCTAATATTGCAGCAGACTGACTGGTTTCATGACTTCGATTTGCCCATTTGGGAACAAATATGTGACTTTATTTTCTAAAAGAATAGCCACATACAATTAAACTTTACAAGTAAAAATGGTGTCGATCAGCTCGGTTCAAGTAGAGAGGTCTCAAATATCGGAGTTTCGCGTATTAAAAAGTTCTTGAATTCAAGCATTTGGATTAAATCTGTGTTTCACTGTGTTGATCAGCCATGTGCATCAATTTATTTAACGTAATAAGAAGCTCTTGTTATAACATTTCTTAGAACAAATATGCATACAATCGAAGTTGAAAGTAAAAATGGCAAAAGAAGTGAGTTGTTGGGCCTTGGAATTGATTGCCAGGAGAATGATAGCCCAATGACCAATGACCATATACTAACTCATAAAGAAACAATTTGACGAGCTACGCCCACAATTCCTTTTCCCTTCAAGTGATTTAGTTCTTTTTCCCTTGAAAAATAAATAAGAAAAACAAAAACAAAAACAAAAACAAAAAAACAGAAAAAATTTAGCGTACCATTTTATCCAAAACCTCAGTAAGGATGTAAAATTATAACTGACAGCAGATTTCTAAGGTGGGTTAGTTTAACAAAATCATCCATAGTTTAGTCAATACACTCATCAGTGTTTTATAATCTTCTGGAAAATGTGCTAAGTGCAGAAAGCATAGTTTTAAGTGATATGATAAATTGTTGTAACTCAATTCCAACCACCATGATACCCCTTCATATCCTTCACCTCTGGAATTGGACCCAAGGTCTATCCCTCTTCTTATATATGCATAAATTCTTATGCACCGCAGTCCATTTATCAACTGTGTCTTTTCTATCTAGAAGTCCTGCAAGTAACTGTCTTCCTCCTGGAAGCCACTTTTAATACAAAAGTTGCATCGTCCAGATCATAAGCGGCATCTTTAATACTTGCGACCCAAATGCATACAATATTGTCTCTGCTAAAATATAAATATGGTTTGAATACTTTAGGTTTTAATTTATTCTTCTTCATAAGGAGGTATATATAAGAGTTTACATGTGGGCTTTATAAGGAATTAGATACAGTAAATATTTAGGAAAATATCTCCTAATTGTACAATGATTTATCAATTATATGAAAAATAGGAAAGTAAATCCCTTAATTAATCAATGAAATAAATTTCCTTGATTAATTAAGAGACTCACTTCAACAGTCTCCTTTTCTTGAATCTGCATCTTTGAGGTAGCCTTGCATCTATTGTAACTGGGATTGTGCAATCTCAACCTGATCGCTCACTCCACCCAAGAATTTCAATTCATCAATGAGAGTCCGTGAGTCGTTCGAGCACAATTGAAACAACAGCATCGGCCATATTTCTTTTCTTGAAACGAAAACAACTGAGGCAGACTTTTGTGTTTCTTCTTCTTCTCCTGCCTTTTAGATTAATGAAATAATATATAAGAAGTCAGCAATTAAAGTGAACCAATTGTGTATATAGGAATCACAAATTGCAATATCCACCAGTTCTCCAAGCTGCATTAAAAAACGGGGATTAAGTATTAACATTATTCAAAGTTGAATATTTGTGTAATCACTGGCTGTCAAAATCCCACACCCACCGTCGTCATTCAGGGCCAATTAACAAGCACATGAGCAATTGTCAACTCTTAAAATAATTTACCATAACTCTATCCTTTAAGTAAAAGCCACTGTTAGTCGTGACATCAATTCAAAACCTTTATCAGATTTAGCAGTTTGTTTTTTTGTGTAATCACTAGCTGTGAAAGTCCCACTTGTTCCACCAACCATCATTCAGGGTCCATCAACAAACACATGAGGAATGCGCAAGTTGTATAATTTATATATTTCGTGCGTAACCACTCTATATATGTATTTGTTTTTGTAAGTATGTTATTAGACTTACCAAGTAGTCTTTCTCTAGTATTCTAATATAAATTTAATTAGAGCTACGTATACATGTCATCAAAGATATGTATTTTTTATTGCATGTATTTAACTATAATTTTTTCTTTGCATATTTGCAATGAATCATCCTCTTTACAGTATTACAGTTGTCAGAGTGTTGGAAAGCAAAGCTAGACTAATCAAAGCTCTACAAGATTTGTTAAAAATAAAATTCTACATTGATTGTACACAAAGAAGAAGGGCATCATTTTAATGTATTCTCCGGCCAAAAGTTAGGCCGGCTATATATATAAAGTTCTCTTTTATTGAGTGATCCTTTAAATATATTCGAGGGACACCCTTTAAGGTTTCCTTTAAAAAAAAAAAAAATTACAATGATCCAAAACCTCTATTTTTCACATTTTCATTCATAGATTATCTTTGTAAAAATTTATGCAAATTCTTAACGCATCTAATTGAGACCGACAAAATCAATGAACAGGGTGTTTCAAGAAAGTACTTAAATTACAATATTTTAATTGAGTAGTAAAATGATATCAGATTCAAGTGTTTTTTTAAAAATTTATTATTATTAATTTTTTTTTTTGTAGAAGTAATTTTTGAATGAATATATACAAAATATACGGTTTGTATTAGTAAAATACAATGCAGAGTCCCTTACAAGGGTGTCCCTAAAAGATTGCTAGGAAAAATGTAAATTCCCAAAAAAGTGAGTTGTTTGGCCTTGGCAAGATGGCAAGATTGCTAGGAAAAAGATAGTCCAATCATTAATGTTCATACGCTCAACCAGATTACCAGATTACCACGAACAACACTAAGCAGCAGAACCAGATTACCTTTACAAACAGGTTACCTTTTTCTATCCATTGCCTTGCTCGGATCTGATCAATTCAATAAAATAAAATAAATAAAAATAATACTACTTTGGTCTTGCTGACCTAAATTATTTACTCAATCAAAACCATATAAATTTAAGAGTGAATTTTTGGAAAAAAGAAAAGTGACATACGGAAATCATGTAATAAACAAGAAAAGTAGAGATGAAAGGTTTGTGCGAGAACATACTTGTATCTTCTATTCCAAACATTGCCATCTTCTCAAACAATTCCCAGCTTTCATCATCATTCAATAACAATGGTTGGTAGCAAAATCCATTTTTGTCCGCATAGGAAACAAAATCCATTTTTTTCCCGTTTCATATGAATTAAGTGTTACATTTTACATTGATAGCCTCTGAGATACTGAATCGAAGATAAGTTAACTCGTTAACAACAGAGTTTTCACCTAATTTTGCAAGCCTTACAGTCCCTGTAACTTCGAAGGCCGCCAGCCATCTGTGCTTCAAGAACAAAGTCGAAGAAGAGTTAGTTCTAAGGGAAAATAAATAAAAAAGAACGAAACATAGGAAAATAATTATCGTACCCTTCTACCAGATCTGAAACAACATAACAGAAGGCACATGTTGGATTTTGTAGAAATCCTCTCCTCCTTCCTGAAGCCTATCACAGAATGTAGAAGGCATCCGTTTAACGTGCAATTCCTTGAGGGTAGTAATATACTGAAGGCCATCTGGAACTGACGTCAAATCTATGCAGTGTTCAATGTGCAACCTGCTGAGACTAGACATGGCTCCATTCTCCATCCTCCACTCCTTCAGTTTACACAACTGACGGAGGGAAAGGAATTCGAGATGAGGAAAGCCTCCTGCTGAGCAAACAAGTGTTCTTGGAAAAGCCCTGATATGCACTGAAGTATAACCTTCGAGGAAAAGCATTCTTAACTTTGGCAGGTTTTCTAGTATTTCTATCTGGTCATCCTTGAGAAGAGTTTCAGAAAGCGATATCTTGGTGAGGTTCTGATAGTTCTTGAGCCCCTCTGGCAACTCTTTTATTGGCCCCTTTAATTGCAGCTTGAATATATGATGACAACTTAATGGCATCCTCACTAAAACTTCTTCATTATCAGATTGCACAGACAGAGACCTAAGACGGTTAAATGTAATGCTTGTTGACTTCAACATCTCCTCAAGATTTTTTAAGCTCTGTACTTCTACGACCAGTTTTCTGAGGTAGCGTAATTCAGCAAGATCAATCAAATCACAATCCTTACTTGAAACATTGACTAGTGTTTGCAAATGGGGAAGAGTAGCCAATCCCAGTTTACCTCTTACTCTGTTATAAGAAGCAGGTAAATATAAATGTTTCAATTGTTCCATGTCCCTAATCACATTTGGGATTCTCCTCACCAAGATACGACAACGTATATCTAGAGTATGCAAACATACCAAATTTGCTATTGATGACCGCAATTTCTTTATTCTACTGTTCTTTAGACTCAAAAACCTTAAGTGGACTAGATTCCCAATCGTACTTGGTAACTCTACTCCTCCTAGCATATCTTCAAACTTCAATACTCTAAGCAATTTAAAGTCCTCAAATATTGACCGCATTACTCTTTTATTCCAGAAAAATTGTGTTGGGACAAAGTATAAAAGAGATCTGAGGTGACCATCTCTTTCATCTGTTGTGGGAACTAATTTGTCAACTTCTTTGTCCAAATAGATGGCAAGCTTTCGAACCTTACTGGTTGGGGCTGCCTTGGTTCCTGTGACTGCAGAAACATTGACAGTATGAAGAAAGCTCTGTTCTTTGGCCTTTAATACACACAAGTCTCGCATAAGATCATGGAGACGACAAGTTTTAACATTCTTAGTTGAACCGTATTTTCCAACTTGAACCATGCACCTATTCACCAACTCAATTAAGCAGCTGTATGATACTTCTTCCATAATTTCTGTGGATGCTGATGATAGGCCTTCTGCCACCCACAATTTAGTCAATCTTTTCACTGGTATCTCATAATCTTCAGGAAATAGGCCTAAATATAGAAAACAAAGTTTCAAGCGATACGGTAAGTCATCATAACTCAATGCCAACACCCATGATGTACCTTCATATTCTTGACCTTTATATTCTCGTTCAAGAATTGTACCTCTCCTTATATATGCATCAACATTCTCAAGCACCGTATTCCATTCCTCAACAGTGTCTTTTCTAGCTAAAAGTCCTGCAAGCACACTGATTGCTAATGGCAACCCTGCACAACGTTGAAGCATCTTCTTCCCTAGTTCTTCCTTCTTTGCATATGATTCAGAGTCTGCAAGTAAAAAAGAAGCAATAAAATAGCAAAGTTTATTAGATCAGCAATTATATATGCAGCACTATAAAACCAGAACATGACATTCTACGTAATCAACATCCCCGTGCTATTACGATTGTGGCACTATAACTTTCTCGTGCTCCTTAACTAAGTAACACATTGGAAACAGTTTGAAGTCCGTAGAATGATATTTGAAATGGAGAAAATATATGATATAGAAAATAAAATGTATGCAGTGTAAACTGAGCATTAATGATCTCTATTAGGAATTGATAGGTAAATCTAAAGATAAAAGAGTGGGATTAAGAAAGTACTTGTATAATCCCTTCCAAAAAGTGCTATCTTCTCAAATAATTCCCAGCTTTCATCATCATTCAATGCATGAGGTTGGTAGAGGAAACCATTTTCGTCTACATGCGAGGCTACTTCCTTGTTGCGTGTGGTGAGTAATATTCGGCTCTTTGTTTCCTGGTTAATTGGAAATCCGGCTTTTAAAGTGTTCCAAGCATCACGGGTCCAAATGTCATCAAGCACAACCAAGCATTTCCTTTCTCTTTGGATGATACAAAGCTTCTCTGCTACTCTATCCTTCTTCATTTTTTCAATTTCTTCTCTTTGCTCATTGGTAGCGGAAGTAAGTTTAATTAAGATTTCTTCCAGAACATCAATTCCTTGACATTGTTGAGATATGCACACCCAAGCAAAACAATCAAAACTTCGTCGAACTTTACTATGATGAAAAACCTGTTTTGCAATTGTGGTTTTCCCGGAACCGCCCATGCCCCATATAGAAACAACTCGACTGCATTTTTCTTCATCCACTAATTGCGTAGCCAATATATTTACGCCGTCGTCTAACCCAACAACTTCGCGTTCAATAACATGGGGATAAGTTAGCCTCATCTCTTGTTGCCTCTCAAAAGAACCGCCACCTCCACCACTCCCCCTTGTTTCTCTTATATTATAACTTTGCAACTCAATCTCAATGCCGAAAGTTTGGTTGTAATCTTCTCAATTTCCCACCCTGTCTTGTAACGATGATATCCTTCTCTAAGATGCAAGCAAACCTTTTCAGAACAATCTTCAAACTTCCTTTCCTCCTGGAAGCCATTTTCAAGACAAAGGTTTCAATCACATCCTCCAAATCATAAGCAGCATCTCTAATGGTTGCAACCCAAATGCGTACTACTTCATCCTCTCCTTGTCTGGCATCTGCGTCTTTCAGGTAGCCCAACATTAACTGTAGCTCAGTTTGCGCAACCTCAACTTGATCGCTGACTCCACCCAAAAAATTCGCCTGCTGAATGATGTAGTCTACGAGGGGCTTGATCCCTTCTGCAACAATTGTAACAACAGCCTCAGCCATGATTTTCTCCAAAAGAAAACAATTAAACCAGCTCCTTTTCTTTTTCTTTCTTGTTTTGCCTTCTCTTCTCTTTCTTTGGATTGATGAAATTAAATCTGCTTTCTTCCGCTTTATGTATGATGAAGTCCCTTCTACCCCTGGCAGATTCCCAAATTAACTTCTATAATTAAAGTCCCAATCTGATGACTCATATGAATCATCTACTCTTTTGTTTTATTGCATTACTAATTAACGACTCTCTTTGTTAATTAGTTTCTTAGTCCTTTTTTGTTAAGATATTAAAGTACAACCATATTCAGATGTCATCCATATTAAAGTACAAACAAGAGCTACTCAATTTTACGTTGACTGAGTAAACTACTCAGAACTGGCAGGGCTTTTAAAAACTGAATATAAAACTTTAGTCAATTTGAACAAAAATTGTTTTACAATTATTTATACACTCTCGTTCTAAATTGGATCGATTTCACCTCAAAATTATAGCCAAATCAATACGATATAATAGAGAAAACTGAATCAAACCAAATGAATTTCAAATAGTTTGATTTGGTTTAATTTGGTTCGGCTAGTTTGGATCTAAGCCAATTCTCTTTCCTTTTACATTTTTTCAATATTGTTAGTCGAATTACAACCAAAAAATTCACAACCGACTACATACTTTTTTCATTTTCTAAGGTGTCAAATCATCCTAAAATTCCACATGCCATAACTTCAAATTTAATAACTAATATACCTACAATTCAAATATCAATAATTCAAAAGGTACATCCAACTTCAAATTCAACATCCATAATTATTATCAAATTAGAGTATTACACATGTAAAATAAAATGTAAAAAAAATAAATATACAAGTATTCGTCCGGTTTGGTTTAGGTCAGTTTATAAAAGTTCAAAACCAAACCAAACCAAACCAAACTCATATACAGTCCAGTTCAATTTTTCAACCGTTTGACTTTATTTTATTAAAATCAAACCAAACTGATAGTTATGATTTGGATCAACTGGTCTCATCGGTTCGGCAGCATTGATGTCCACCCATACCGTTCCATATCTCATCCGAACTCCATTTTGCTGAGCCACTGTGTAATTAAAATGAACAGACTTAATTTACTAAACAGACAATTCTAATACATGTAATAAATCCAATAGCATCTAACAGCTAGCGTTACTTCTCCACAACTATGCCATGATGTCATGAAATTTTGTGATTTCTCCCTTTCTAACACTCTAAGAGAAAAAAAAAAAAATATATATATATATATATATATTCAGCTGCCGTCCCTCAAAGAGATCGGTGGCCTCCATTTCTTCTCCTCCTCCCTTCCCTCCCTTCCTTACCATCCAAGACCTTTCCCTAGCTTCTTTTCTCAACCTCTGCACCTCACCCATCCATTCCAGCCTCTCTTTCTTGGAAGAGTTTGGTGGATGCTTGGTTGTTTTGGTGATGACGTGATGATAGATCAGCTTCTATTTATTGTTGTGTGTTGCAATTTTTATTTGAAATGAGTAAATCAATTATTATTTTTAGTTTATTGGGTATTTGTAGTCTCTTCTTGTAGGTTTTACTTTTTGTAGTTGCAATCGTAGAGGGGGAGGGGGAGGGGGAGGGGGTTACTTGAGAACACGACTACAAGTGAATGTCACTTTTCACTAGACAAGATCTACTGACACGGGAACAATTTTTTTTGGTTCTTATGGAAGTAAACTTTATTTAATGTTTAACCCAAAAATATTACTTTTTTTAGGAGGTATTTAGCCAATCACCAAGGTAATGATCGATGGTGGTGCAACAATCAATCTTCTACCACACAAACACAGAATGATGACCAAGCTATAAAAACCGACTTCTGCTTTTGAGCTGAATTAATAAGAACCCAAATGTTGAACAGTATGGGTCGTTCACTATTTATGGTAAATGAACCTTAATTTTCAATTTGATGAGAGCCCAAATACCAGGCAGGGTCTTGTGCACAGAATTAGGCCCAAACAGGAGGGCAATCTTCAATGTAAGAGCAAGTCCAGCGGTAGAGGCTGGCCCAGGCAAAAGGCAAAAAGGAGCCCGAGTCCAGCTCCAGCGCAAGCAATCCAGCCCGGGCAAGCTGCGGGTCCCACGAGCCCGGGCAGGCCCAAGGGCGAAATCAGACTGGGCTCGAGCCCGAGTTGAGCTGACGTCAGCGCACTAAAATCAAATTTTTTTACTGTTGGCGCGTGTAATACACGCGCCAACGGTAAAAAAAATTTGACTGAAGTGCGCTGACGTCGTCATGACGTCATCGATGATGTCAGCTCCAACGGCTACTGCCACGTGTCGTCACCGGGTGGCTCCGATTGGATTTTTTTCAGAAATCCTACGGTTCTCATTTTTTTGGCCAAAAAAATTTAAAAAAAATCCTAAAAAATCCGAAAAAATTCGAAAAAATTCTGAAATTTTTTTTAAAAAAATACCAAAAATGTATGTATTTTTTCCCTATAAATACCTAACCATTTTATCTACTTTCAACACCAAATCTTCATACAATTTCTTCTCCATACAATATTTTCTACTCTCCACTCACATAATTCATTTTCCACACCAAATCTCCATACAAACTCATCTCCTTCCAATATTTTTTACTCTCTACTCATATTTTTATTAATGAATATCCGAAAATTTTATCTGGAATAAGACACGTGGCAACCGAGATTCACATCCGAAAATCTTATCCGAAAATTTAATTAAAAAGATTATCAAAATTAATGATTTAAAGTATAAAAAAATAGGAAATAAAGTACAATGAATAGTAATTGCCCTAGACTTGCCCTAGACTTTGCCCTTGTGGGTGGAACCACAAATGGCAAGGCTGACACTATTCACGTGAATAGTGTCAGCCCTTGCTTGCCCTAGCTTGCCCTTGCCTTAGACTTTGCCCTAAGGGGTGGAAGTTGCTCTAATGAAACAGAAAGATTATAGGAAGCTGCAAATTACAAACACAAGAAATAGAATACAACATGCTGTGATATATATAGTAGTAGTATTGGTTCACACCATTTTATTGTGCATGCCAAAATAAAAGACCAACTCAGGCATCTTCTAATATGAGTATTGCTTCAACTATTGGGGAAGTGCTAGTGCCAGTGCCAGTTGAGATAGTTGACACGCAGCCACCTCAAGTCTCACTCTTGTATATGTGATTTGATTCAAACCATCATAGATTATGGGGATCCAACCAACATTACTCACATAGTGTTCAGCTGGTCGATTCTCGGTATACACCTACACAAGAAGAGATTGTTTTTGAAATTGTAAATGCTTCCGTGTCACTGATCTGAATAATTCGAAAATAACATGCTGAGTTTTTACCGGCAACCATATTGTTGCTCTACACCTCCAATAACGATCACACATGATTGAATAAACTATGGCGTAGACATCCCAACTAGAAACGGACCACAGAAGGTACTAACTTGGGCTATAGCCCAGGCGATTTTTTTTTTTCCAGCCCAAAATACATATAGCACAGCACATCACCAATTCAAAGTATATTTTTAAAAGCAAAACTCAATTATACCCTTTTTTATTTATTTAAATTGACCTTATTACATTCAATCATATAGGGCTTGTCAATGGGCCCGGCCCAGATTTAATGGGCTTGGGCCGGGTCAGGCCGGGTTTTAAAGAAGAGAGAGAAAATATCGGGCCGGCCGGGTTCTTTTAGAAAATTCAAAGCCCAAGCCTGACCCATGAGCTGGGCTTGAGAAAGCCCATCGGGCTGGGCCAGGCTAAGGCTAACGGGCCGGGCCTATATGGGCCCTACTTCATTAAAAAAAAATCATAAACTTAATCATAAAGGCATTTTAGTCCAAATTTGAGATTAAACTCACTTAATTCCAATATTTTCACTTCAAATCAAATTCATAAAACACCCAATAAAGTCACACAACTTATAAGATTTTCTACCAAAATAATAAAATCAAGTATTATTTTTTAGGTTATTACATAATTAGATCGTAATACGTTTTAAGAAATAATTTTAAAAAATAATAAGTATCAAAAAAATATTTTTTTAAAGGATGGTATGAATAAATATGCAAATATTTGGTAATGTGTTCAAGAAAAGCATGATTATATTTGGTAGTACGATTATGTTTTGTGATATGATTATATTTGGTGATGTGATATGTTGTTCATCTTATATATATGATTAGTGTGCTAATCATCAAATTATAATTGTTGGAGTAACAATTGACACAAATTAATGTGCTAATCATCCAATTATAAATTGGGAAAAAGTAAATGAAATGAAACAAATTATATATGTGATTTAAGTGATATAATCATAAACCTAAACACTTATTTATACATAATTATATATGTATGTGGGCCTAACGGGCCGGGATTTTGTTGGGGGGGTCGGGCCGGGCTTTCTTAGGCTTAATCGGGTCGGACTAGACTTCAGACACCCAAGCCCAAGCCTAGCTCGGCGGGGCCATCTCAAAGCCCATAACGGGCCGGGCCAGGCTTTTTTTTCGATGGGCAAGACGGGCCCACATTGGCCCATGAGCCCGCGGGCCAAATGATGAGGCCTACAAGCATATCATCTAAGGGTTCATGAATTGAGTCACCTACGCAAGTTGTATAGATTCTCCCCTGTAAATTGAACATTCTCCAAATTTAAACGTGCACAAAATTCACAATTTGATATCCCAACAGACAGAACGCACAATATAACAACATGCAATTCACATAGACGGCCTCCGGCCTTCAAATAATCCGAAGTGAAACCACCAACAAACTCTAAACAATGCCAATAATGAATGCCCACTATAATCAATATAAAATAACTTCCCAAATATCCAACATACGAGGTTTTAACCTCCTAACCAATTCTCATCTCGTTTTCACCCAAATTTCAGGACCAACGACAAGGTCGGAACCAATCTCAATAAAACCACCCAAGTAAATTTTAGCCCGCGGCTGCACCTAGGCGCTACCCTAGGCTGCCTATGTACTCTTACTGAGGGATCAAGTCACACATAGTTCTTTCTACAAACATGTCTTTCCCAATATAACATAACAATCCTTTACTCATCTCCCTGGTAATCACCAAATCTCCCTATACGCCGGAACATCTAACGCCACATATGGGGTCTGTCAACAGGCCGGATAACCTACGTCACGTGTGACCTAACTATCACATAATCTCCCCCATACGCCGGAACATCCAACGTCACGTATGAGGTCTGTCCTCAGGCGGGATAACCTACGCCACGTGGGACCTAACAATCACAAAATCTCCCCATACGCCGGAACATCCAATACCACGTATGAGGTCTGTCAACACGCCGGATAACCTACGCCACGTGTGACCTAACCATCACATAATCTCCCTCATACGCCGGAACATCCAACACCACGTATGTAGTTTGTCAACACCACTATTCAAAATGAGTCTTGGAATTTCGACATTGGGATGCTGCATATTAAGATATAGTATTGGAGGTATATATATATGTGACACACCTTGTACTAAATTTTACTTTGATTGGAGGAAAGTAGTTAGCTCTCTCTTGAAACCTTACCTTGATTCAGGGCTTCAATAACTTCTCTAGTGTAAATATCTAAACTCTAAAAACCTTAGTCGGTCTATAATACATAAAGACCTAAGTAGAGGCATAAATCAAAAACTTTAGTCGAGGTACAATACATTAGCCCTCAATAGAAGCATAAACTAAAGACATATTTAGTCATATACTCATTCTTAGCACAAATAATATAGATAAATCCTACACCATTTAATTTATATAAACAAATTTAAAAAAACCCAAAATATGATAACTGGCTCTATTGAATTTAATTTTGATTATTAAATTACTTGATGCCCTATTGAGTATTTTGGGTTTTTTTTATAAGGTTTTGGAGTTGGGTTTGTTTTAAGAAATCAATGACAGTTTTGTAATTTAAAAGAAGTTAAAAGCTTTTATGTTATGTTTTAAATAGACTTTTGGTGTGTTTCTAAAGTCCATTTCATATGTGATTTCTTTTTTATAATTTGGGCTCTTATATTGGGTATAACAGTGAATCTCCCTAAACTAAATCCTTCAGTCGAGGTAAGAAACATAAGCCCTCAATACCTGTCATTAGAGGTATGAACTCAAGATAATCTTATTAGAAATACCAATCATCAATAAATGCATGAACTCAAAATAACCGCACTAAAAAACATACAAGATGTCAAAAGAGGCATAACCTCCGCAAAGGCACAAGCCTTCAACAAAGGTATGAGTTTAAGGCTTCATTTGGATAGAGGGATTCTAAATCTAAGGATTTAGATAATGTTATAAGCATAAATTGTAATAGTAGACAATTACAATTCATATATGCTAAGATTTGACATAACTATGTGTAATACATTTAGAATGAATTTGACTATATACAAAGAGTAACTTGCAATCTATGTATTTTCTTTATTTTCCATCTCGTTCAATTCTTGGCATACATAAACAATTTAACTTTATAATATCATCCAATACATAAGTATTACGTTTTACTTGTCAATTGAAAATGCCAAAAATCACACAACTTATGCTTCAACCCACAATTTTTTTTTTTTTTTGGGGTCTTAAGTATGCATCAAACCTCCTTCCTCTGATATTCATATAATATTCCACCGCCGGTTAGCCGGTTAGGCCTAACCACAACTTCCTCTGATATTCATATAATATTCCACCGCCGCTTAGCCGGTTAGGCCTAACCACAACTTCCTCTGATATTCATATAATATTCCTCTGATATTCATATAATATTCCACCGCCGGTTAGCCGGTTAGGCCTAACCACAACTTCCTCTGATATTCATATAATATTTGATTAAATTGTCATATGCTACGCACCAACCGAAGAAAAATGGGAAACTACAGTATTCCCCGCTTTTTTTCTTTTTGGTACATTTTAGTCCCCGCTTTCACGGCTGGGCTGGTCTGTGGTCGCCTAGCCCAAAGCCTAGCCAAGCAGCCGTCTTCAAAAGCTTTCATCGGGGTTTTGGGTCTCTCAATCGAGATCGGACCCAATGCGGAGACAAAATGATTCCTCGTTAGAGTTCATAGCAATGAGATCTCAGGTTTTTTTCTTTTTCTTTCTCCTTCATTTCTCTTGAATTCAGTTTTCTTTGAATCGAATTCCTGGTTGTTCTCTGAAGTTTCAATTCCATGGAAGAACAAACCACCCCGAAACTGAAAAAACCTCCAAAACCCAGCAAGCCCATTACAGAGCTATGGTGGTTTTTCGCCGCAGCCGCCTGCGTAAAGCTGCTACTGATCCCAGCCTACAAAAGCACAGACTTTGAGGTCCATCGCCACTGGCTTGCTATAACCCACTCTCTGCCTCTCTCTCAATGGTACTTTGACGAGACCAGCCCTTGGACCCTTGACTACCCTCCATTCTTTGCCTACTTTGAGCGCTTCCTATCCATTTTTGCCAATCTCATTGACCCACAAATTGTTCACGTCCAAAAGGGCTTGAATTACAGCTCAAACACAGTGCTTTATTTCCAAAGAATCTCTGTTATCTTCTCGGATTTGTGTCTTTTGTACGGGGTTTATAGATTGACTAGGAAGTTGTATTCAACGAGGCAAAAACTGATGTGGGTACTGGTGGTTTGGTCTCCAATGCTTGTGATTCTGGAACGTTTGCATTTTCAGTACAATGGATTTTTCCTTGGGATTTTGTTGATTTCGCTTTCTTATTTGGAGGAAGGGAGGGACTTGATGGGTGGACTGGTTTTTGCCGTGTTGTTGTGTTTCAAGCATTTGTTTGCTGTGGCGGCACCAGTTTATTTTGTCTACTTGTTGTGGCATTATTGCTGGAAAGGATTTGTGAGAGGTTTCTGGCGGCTTTTCATTTTGGGAGCTATTGTTGTGGCTGTTTTTGCAGTGGCTTATAGACCCTTTATCTATCATGGACAAGTAATCTCTATGGCTTTGACAGTTTGTCTTTAGATGGTTATTGGCCATCATCGTCGTATTACTCTTATCTGTTTTTATGAAGAAATCTCAGAGCTTATTAACCTTTGCATGTGTGAATACTCACCAAAGCAATGAATGGCTGGGAATTTTTCCTCTGCAAATGGGATTTTTATGAGAGCTGAATATATGTTATACTACGGAAAGAAATAGTAAGCGAGTTCTTAGGTGTGCCAATTCTATGTTTTCTGTTTTGTGTTGAGACCATCTGGCTTCCTCCTGTCATGTTGATTAATCGATATTTTTGTATTAGCATCGGAAAACGGAGATTTCATACAAAGGACCCACTAGTGTAGTAGTTTGGAACCATTGCTCTCCTAGGCAAGGTCCTGGGTTTGAATCCTAGCATCCGTGTAGCTTGTGTGAGTTTAGTATACTATCACTCTTGTCCTAAAAACAGAGATGTCGTTGAAAGAATACTGACAGGCTTAATGTGTAAAATGGTGAACTGATTTAGTAGATAATCATTTTGTTTAGTGTTAAGACTTGGCTCATAGGCTAAGCCAACAGTTTGTTAAGTCTCATAGGACTTGACTTGGACAGGTGTCCTAATCTTACTAGTAGTGTAGTGGGATGGTTGAGATTGAAGCTAGGAGCTGTCTAGCTCTCTCTCTCCTCTAACGGTTATATGAGCTTTAAGTATGTGGGTGAAATGTGTGCCTCACCTAATGAAGTAATACAGAGCATTTTTGCAAAGTCTGTAGTTCATCATTTTCTCTCTTCATTATTCTCAATCCTCCATTTTTCTCATTAGCTCAGATTTGCTAGGAAAACACTAACAGTGAATAGGATTAATGTTAGAAGTTTTTCACATTATTTCTGCTGTCAGAAATGCTGACAGATCAAATGTTTTGAAAAAGAGCAGCTTGAATAAAATTTATCATATTGATATGAAGTTTTATTCCATCTTCCTTGCTATTAAAAAAACAAAAGACAATTGATATGAAGTGTAATGTATTCTAAAATGTGTTGAAAACAGACTGCAACTACTATTAGTTTAAATTTATTTAACATAATAAGAGGCTCTTGTTATAACAAATATGCATACAATCGAAGTTGCAAGTAAATGTGGAAAATGAGATACAAAAATAAACAAGTGCAGGCAATCATCACAGACCATATACTAAAATAAAATAGAAATACTACTACTTTAATGAAATAGACTTTTCACCCTACTCTTTTTGCTGTTGCTCCGTTCCAACTCTTTTTCCCTTCAAGTTTTCCCTTCAACTGGAAAGAGGAGACAAACAATTACTTATTTTTCCCTTGAAATAATAAATAAGAAAAGAGAAAAACGAAATTTAGCATACCATTTATCCCGAATCTTCTTATGCCTCAATATTTGTTATAATAACAGACTGAACATGTTGGATTTTGTAAAAATCCTCTCCTCCTTCCCCAAGCCGGCTACAGAATTCAAGACGCATCTTTTTTATGGTTAATTCCTTGAGGGTAGTAATATATTGGAGCCCATCTGGAACTGCCTCCAAATCTAAGCAATGCTCAATGTGCAATTTGCAGAGACTACGCATGGCTCCTTTCTCCACCTTCCATTCTTTGAACTCCTCCAACGAATAAAGAGAAAGAAATTCGAGAAATGGAAAGCCTCCCTCTGAGCAAACAAGATGTGCCGGAAATTTCCCGTGACTAGCAAAAAGCATTCTTAAGCTTGGCAGCTTCTCTAATACTTTTATGTGGTCGTGCTTGAGATCACCAAAATGTATCAGTGTAAGCTTGGTGAGGTTCGTAAGGCACATGAGGTCTTCTGGTAACTCAGCGATTTTTCCGCGTAGTCGCAGCTTGTATATATTAGGACAACTTAATACTCTGTTCCATGGTATTAGCAAAAACGTGGACCAACGATGGTCCAATCCACCAGAGAACAATGTAGAGTCCACCGATAGAGACTGGAGGTGCTTAAATATGATGTTTGTCCCTTTCTCCTTTTTCACCCCTCCGTCAAATGTGATAACTCCCAATTTTCTAAGGTTGGTTAGTTTAACAAAATCATCTAGATCAGATGATGCCTGAATACCAATATTGACTACTGTATGCAAATTCACTGCCTCAGTAGCAAATAGCAGACGTTTCTCTCTTGCACTATGATTTTCGTGTAAATATATATGTCTCAATTTTTCCATCTTGGAAAACACGTTTTGATTTGGAATTTTCATCCGCAAATATCTGCTACGTAAATCTAGAGCCTGCAAACATACCAATTTTGCTATAGATGATGGCACCGCTCGAATATAACTATCCTTAACACTTAAAAACCTTAAGTGCACTAGATTCCCAATTTCACCCGGTAGCTTTCTAACAACCATATTTTCAAACTTCAAAACTCTAACCAATGTGAAGTCCTTTAATAGTGACCGTAATACCTTTGAGTTCCATCTGCAGTATCTTGAGAAATATAACAAAGACCTAACATGTGCATAATTTTCATATCTCCACAGACAATGTCCCACAACAGTTTTTTCCAAATAGATGGCAAGTCTTCGAACTCTACCATTTGGTGTTTGCATGATCTCCACAGCTGCAGAATAATTAATAATATGGAGAAAGTTCTCCTCTTTTGCCTTTAACATGCATAAGTCTCGCATAAGATCGTGGAGATGACAAGTCTTGATCTTCTTACTCGAACCATGTTTTCCAACTTGAACCATGCACCTGCCCACTAACTCACTTAAGCACATATATGATACATCTTCCATTACTTCCACTGATGTCGATGATATAAAACCTTCTGCCATCCATAGTTTAGTCAATGTACTCACCGGTATTTCATAATCTTCCGGAAAATGGGCTAAGTAGAGAAAACATAGTTTTAAGTAATAAGGTAAGTTATCGTAACTCAATTCCAATAACCATGATACCCCTTCATATCCTTCACCTTTGTAATCGGGCCCAAGGTCTGTGCCTCTCCTTATATATGCATAAACATTCTTATGGACTGTATTCCACTCATCAACTGTATCTTTTCTAGCTAGAAGTCCTGCAAGCACCGTGATGGCTAGTGGCAAACCTTTGCAATGTTGAAGCATCTCTGTTCCTAGCTCTTTCTTATGTTCATAAATTTTATGGTCTGAGAAACAATATTAAGATCAGATACATGTATTCAATTGACGAAAAGTATACAAAACAAATTATCCCAAAAGTTTCTGATTTTTCTTCGGCCTAAACTTTGATTTGTGTTGGTCCGTTATGTGGGCCCTGATTTATTTGGATATTGAGAGATTCATTGTTGGGTACACGTTCTTTCTATTCAAGAAAAGTAATTTCTAGAGTATAGGTTTTGATTTGAGTATATTTTCTGAATATAAATATTGTAAGAATATATATATATATTGTGATAATAAAACTAATATCTTCATGTAGAGGCATTTTGAATATTCTATAGTAGAATTCTCTTAGAGTAACAAAGAAAAGTAGAGATAAAAGGTTTGTGTGAGAACATACTTGTATCTTCCGTTCCAAACATTGCTATCTTCTCAAATAGTTCCCAGCTTTCATCATCATTCAACGACTGTGGTTCGAAGAGGAAACCATTTTTGTCCGCATACGACGCGACTTCTTTGTTGCGAGTAGTGAGTAAAATTCGACTCTCAGTTTCCTCATTCATTGGAAATCCAGCTTGCAAAGAGCTCCACGCATCACTGGTCCAAATGTCATCAAGCACCACCAAACATTTCCGTTCTCTTTGCGTATTCCAAAGCCTCTCTGCTATTTGATCAATCTTCAGTTTTGCAATTTCTTGTCTTTGCTCATTGGTAGGAGACATGAGTTTAGTCAGAATTTCTTCCAAAACTTCCCGTGCTTAACATTGTTGAGAGATACACACCCAGGCAAGACAATCGAAATGACGCTTAACTTTATCATGATGATAAACTTGTTTTGCAAGAGTGGTTTTACCCAACCCGCCCATCCCCCAAATAGAAACAACTCGGGGGCCTTTTTCTTTGATCAAATGCGTAGCCAATATCTCTGTTCCACGGGCTAACCCAACCACATGAGGGTCGACAATATGAGGATAAGCTATCCTCCGTTCCTGTTGCCTCTGAAAATAAGTGTCACCTCCACTCTCTCCTGTTTGGTGTAGGTTAAAACTTGGCATAATCGAACTCAACTGTGAAATTTCGGTTGTAATTTTCTCAATGTCTGAGCCAATCCGATGAAGATTAACTCCTTTTATGAAGATGCCAGTAAACCATGTCTTCCTCTTGAAAGCCACTTTTAAGACATAAGTTCCAATGACATCCTCAAGATCATAAGCAGCATCTCTGACACTTGCCACCCAAATGCGTATTGCTTCATTGCGTCCCTGGCTGGCGTCTGCATCTTTCAAGTAGCCTTGCATGATTTGTAGCTGGGTTTGTGCACTGTGAACCTTACCACCTACGGATTTCAAGGATTTCAATTCCTGAATGATAGGGTTGCTGAGCCCTTCGAGCACTATTGAAACAACAGCTTCGGCCATATTAGCAGCTTTTCTTTTTTCTTCTGTTTTTTTAGATTGAAAAAATAATATTACCAATGGAGAAGTCTCAGTTTCGTTCATATAGGAAGTCCCATAATTATTCTGATATCTCCACAATCGATGTCCATACTCGATTTTGAGGACATTTATTAGTACATATTCAATGCCATAAAAAACCTACAAATTGCCCCATTTGTTAACGAGATCGTCAGAAAATTCGTTATCTGCTTACGTGGCGAATGTGAGTTCTATTTTTTAATGAGATGGACTTACATGTGGACAAATAAATAATAAATAATTATATATTTTTCAAAACTAATTTTAAATCATTAAAAATTATTAATAATAATTTACTGTAGTTTACTGTAGTTTACCTTTAATAATAACTAGCCTCTCTGCACGCGCTTCCGCGCTTGCGAGAGGTTTTTTTAAAAAAATAAGTAAATTTATTTTAGAATTAAAAAAGATAATGGGTAGTTGTGTTCCATAAAAATAGGATCTATTATCTGCTTTTTCTTTTTCTTTTAATTTTTAAAAATATGAAAAAGTGTGAATTTACCATATTATCCTCATTTAATTAATAATTTGAATTCTTAATGTTTGCATTAACCAAGGGCATTTTCTGGTATTTTGAATGTTTCACCATTCTCTGCCTTTTGCTTTATATATATAGATAATGCAATAAAATTACTATTTTCACCAAAGTGAAACCCCATATCAGGAGGGCGGTACCTTGGAGGAAAGAACAAAAAATGCTTGCGACTAAAGTGCGATAGAATGCTTCTCTTTTAATTTAGAGCAATTCCAGCGAGGAACCCTAACCTCTAATTAAGATTTGATTAAAGTAATAACCAAAGCATGTGATGATGTTTTTGACATTATCCACAAAGATGCCTTTGCTTTGCTGAGCGAATAATGGCAGGTTTTTTTTCCCCAACTAGCTCTGTTTTCATTATTGGGTCAATTACAAGTAGAGCTTTTGTAGTTTAGCTAATTGCAAAATAAATTTCGTTCTTTCAAAATTTACAGAGAGTCCCTTTGGCTAACAGTCAACTACAACTCAACTTCAGTTGGAAATTAGAGTCACCACCACTCATCATCTAGTTTCATTGGCTTGTATAAATATTGGGTTTTGCCCCTTTGAATAAACACCGAGTTATTTCCAAAAATTTCGATGAATTCCACCGATTCAGTACTTAATTCCACCGAATTATTTCCGATTAATCCTCATTGTTATAATTAACCAACTATAAGTCGTGGTGTGAAGTTCGATTTGTATTATAATATTTGCATGGCTCATTAAGAGAAATTTCACGAACTAGGTTACTTGGAGGTGAAGAAACTGTTGGTATAATTTCTTTTCCAAAAAAAAAGTAAGAATAGACTGCACCAACCAATAACTGGTTTACTTTGAACAATCTATAGATGCCATGCCAGTAATTTATTACTCAAGAACACCTAAACTTATTTGACGGATGAATGCAATTGGATCGCACTCCTCCTGGAACTTCCACATACGTAAGCATTGAAGCATACACAACTATATTGATGAAAAACTGAAGCGCCAACTTTATGGGTGACAAACAGGGAAAAACAAGACAACGCACCTGTATGAATCTACAAGTAATAAAAAGCAAACAATAAAACTTTGATAAAAAGACTGCTATATCCTTCCCATATAACATATTTACGTTCTATGAGCATCCACAATCATGCTCTCTATTTTTGTAGTTAAATTTTAGTTAAAAACATATAAAAGTTATTTTAGGAGTTCTCTAGTTTAGAGAGTCATAAATATTATAACTCTTTTTTAATTGGTTCATCTCTATTAAAAAATAATATATAAAATAATTAACATTAAATAAATCATAAAAATTCGCGAATTGCTACTCCAAAGCACTTCTTACAAGAAATCATAGAAATATCTCTAGTGCATTATGTGTTTGTGCAAATAATCTCGCGGGAGAATATTTGTTTCTAGATCCTTCAACTTTCGATCTTCCTTCTCTCTCTTACTCGATTCCTATAAAAAAGATTGGAGTAAATAGACCACACCCGGGGGGTGTTGGCCAAAGGTCCTCCGATGCCTAAGTTAGTTCGAGTGTTTGTAGGAAAACAATAGCTAAGCAAAGGGTACGGAGTTGTATGTATGGTGTAAATCGGGTGACCGGAGCCGTGTGTGGTGGCCGGAGCCGTGTGGAGAAAATATGGAGAGTGGAGAAAGAGCTTTGGCTATTTTTCTCGGGTATTAGGAGTAGGTTTTCTGAAGTACCTTGAACGATGAATGAGGTCGTCTATTTATAGGAGCCTCAGGGCTAGGGTTTCGTAGGGATCGAGTCGGACTTGATAATATCCGAATTAATGATATTATATCTTAAGAAGATAATATCTGAATTAAATGATATTATCTTCTCTTTATTAGGATAATATCTGAATTAATGATATTATCTCTTTAAATAAAGATAATATCATATTAATTAAGATATTTATCTCAATTAATTAATTAGCCAGATAAACTGGTTTAATTAATTAATTTAAGAGATAATCTTCTTTTTCACGTGGCGTGCCCTGATTAGAGACGAAAATATATGCTCCCACAAATGCCCCTCAGCTTCTGCATGGCGCTTGTGTGGCATGTAGGAGATGAAATTATTTTTTTCGAGCTCTCCAACTGTGTCCGGGCTTTATTATGTGAGTTGGACTCCTTTTGCAGATCGGATTTCCAATTGGTGTAGGCTTCCGACTGTTTGTTGGAGTTGGATTCCCAGTAGGAATAAGCTTGCAATTCCTTCTTGACCCGGGTTGTCTACTCAAGCCTCCTGTAGACAAGCTTGGAGACCGTGATATGCTCTGTAAAGTAGTCATTGCGCGATCTAGTTCACCTGCTGTGAGGCAATGAGATGCAGATATTCTTCTTCGAAGTTCGATCGTCTGTACCAGTCAAAGGATGGAGGTCGAACTAGGAGGTTTTCTCATCTACCAAACCATCATGATCCAGCAGTTGAGTCACGAGTAGTCAAGCGTGGAGTAGATTTAGCGTCGTTGACTCATTTGGAGGTGAGGATAGTGGCGGCCAAGAAGACGAAAGAGTCATTTGCCCGGGCCGAGGGCTCTTCTGCAACGTCAGCGGCTAATCCCAAGATTGACAAGTCCACCCCTGTAGGGGATGCAGGCATGCCTGATCTGCTTAAGACGAATTTTCTGTCAAGTCCATCCACTTGTGCTGAGCTGGTTGATCAAATCTGTCAGGCTGGCGATCTTGGTCTTTTCTCAAGTCTTTCCTTGGAAAAATTAAGGGAAGCAACATTTCACCTGCTTCAAAAAGAGGTGGTGGAAGATGTCGCGAATCAGGCAGGTGGACCTGCTGAGAGCGTGGCTGATCAGGCGGATGCGAAAGAGACTGCAGATCAAGGATCTCCTGCTAGCGTCTCGGAGTAGATGAAGACTTATTTATTTCTTTTCAGCTTTTGTAGTCTGCTCCCTGTTTAGAATAATTGGTCTTGTTTGACCATATTCTTTTTGTTGAACTTGGCCGGTTGATCACTTTGCTATGGAAATTTCAGTTGTTTTTTTTTTTTTGAGTAACTTCAATTCTCATATGTCAAGTGAATTTCTTGAGTGTTTCCGAGTTGTGGCATGTTTAGCCTATGTCTGGAGACGTGTCGATGAGAGTGGCCTATTTGGCCTACGTCCTGAGACGTGTCTATGATAGTGGCCTGTTTGGCATACGTCCGGAGACGTGTCAATGATAGTGGCCTGTTTAACCTACATCCGGAGACGTGTCGATGATAATGGCATGTTTGGCTTACGTCCGGAGACGTGTCGATGATAGTGGCCTGTTTAACCTACATTCGGAGACGTGTCGATGATAATGGCATGTTTGGCTTACGTCCGGAGATGTGTCGATGATAGTGGTCCGTTTGCATACGTCCGGAGACGTGTCGATGATAATAGCCCATTTGGCCTACATTTGGAGATGTGTCAATGAGAGTGACCCGTTTGGCCTACATCCAGAGACGTGTCGATAAGTGTGGCCCATTTGGCCTACGTCTGGAGATGTGTCGATAAGAGTGGCTAGTTTGGCCTACGTCTGTAGACGTGTCGATGAGTGTCGCCAGTTTGGCCTACGTCAGGAGACGTGTCGATGAGAGTGTGGCCCGTTTGGCCTACGTCTGGAAACGTGTCGATGAGTGTGACCCATTTGGCCTACATCCGGAGACGTGTCGTTGAGTGTGGCCCGTTTGGCCTACGTCCAGAGACGTGTCGATGATTGACCCGTTTGGCCTACGTCAGGAGACATGTTGATGAGAGTGGCTCGTTTGGCCTGCGCCTGGCGACCTGTCGACGAGTGTGGCCCGTTTGGCCTACGTCTGGAGATGTGTCGATGAGTGTAGCCCGTTTGGCTCACGTCAGGAGACGTGTCGATTGCTTTTGTGAACACTCCACTAGAAAGAAAAGCTTGAACTTGTATTGATATCTGTGTGACTAGATTGCTTTATTGAACAAAAAGATGAGCTTGCATGAGTAACATCAAAAGTAACTTGTCTCCAATAGAGGTGAGGGAGGCTTGGGTGCCTGCTTAGAGCCCAACTGATAGGTGAAGAGTTTCATGGATAGTCCATCTAGAGGTGATGGGCATTCCATTGCCTTGGAACTTCCTTCCATTGAAATATGATGAAAGGTTTGTCTTCCATAACTTGGTAGCTAGTGACGGCTTGAAAGACGAAAGTCGCCTGCTTGATCTTTCTCTTCCGCCCTCTGGTGGTCAGCCTGGGCTCTTGGAGTCAACTAGGATTGTGTTGATCCATATGGCTTTTTTCGTGAAGGCTCATTGTTAGTTGCGTCACAATCCTTGATTTGCTGGATAGCCCCCCTTAAGATGAATTCCATGCAATGGCCGTCTCTGACTAGATCTTCGAGGTGCCTTTTCCAAGTAAAGCAGTCGTTTGTGTAATGACCGTACCCTTCATGGAATCTGCAGTATCTACTGGTATCCTTCTTGGTTAGGTTTTCCTTTAAAGGTGATAGTTTCTTCAACCAAGGCATGTCCTTTACTTGGGCTAGGATCTGGTGTATCGGGATAGTGAACTTGGTGTAGCTCTCTGTTGCTGGAGCACCTTCCTAAGGCTGTGATCTGAGCTTGCCGTTCTCTTTGCTTGCCTGCTTAGCTGCTTGATTAGCCTTCTTCGTGGCAATGTGGTTGTCGTCCCATAGTGCGTAGCGCTATACTGTAGCAAAGACTTCTATCAATGTTTAGCGGGGAGAGATGGTCAGCTCGCGATACAGCTCACATTCAATTGGCAACCCCCTCTTGAAGGCGGATGACGCAATTTGGTCATCACATCCTACAATGTTTGCCCTCTCCGCTTTGAACCTCTTGATGTAGTCTCGGAGGGATTCATCGGACTTCTTGTGCACGTTGAACAGATGGTCAGGGTTCTTCTTAATCTTCCAATAAGAAGTGTACTTTTTGGTGAAGATTAAGTAAGCTCTTTGAAGCTGCTGATCGACCCGGATGGCAGAGTGTGGAACCAGTACTGAGCTGCTCCTCACAAAGTCATTGCAAAGACCTTGCACATTAGCGTATCTTTAGTTTGTGTAGGATCATAAGGCTCTTGAAATGCTTCAGATGGCTTTCGGGATCGGAATCTCCTTTGAAGCATGTGAAAGAGGGCGTTGAGAATTGTTTTGGGGGAGCAGCTTGCTCGATTTCGGTGGTGAAAGGTGAGGAGTTTGCTTGGTCTACCTCCATGCGTAGTGCATCTTCGAAATTTCCTCTAATCTTTAAGTCTCGAAGTCGGTTATTCACAAGATTCTCAACGTCTTCTGCACACATGGCTGGTCGGCCACGTTGATGACCTTTACAATTTAGGCGAGACTGATTAACTTCCTCATTGGTTTGCAAGGGTCGACTTTCTCGGTTGCGCTGCCTAGGCGGCGTGTTGGTGGATTGCATTTGCGAGGAATTTTCTGTAACTTGGCGACGAGAATTGGTTCTTCAAGAGAGAGTAGTAGAGCGCCTTTCTTCACTGTCCTCATTGTGGGGGTTATCAAGTTGACCTCCTTGAGGGCCTAGCCTTTTATAAATATTTCTCTGCGAGCGGGCAATGGAGCGACTTTCTTCATGATCCTCATTGTGATGATTGTCGGTTTGACCTCCTTGGGGGCCTAGGCGGGCGCGGATGCCAAGTTGTGGGCCTAACCTATCGTGCACGTTGGTCCTTAAATTCAATATGGATGGGAGACTTCGTCTTCTCTGAGTGTAGCTTGCGGATGCTTGCGACATGTCGGCGAGCTGATCGCGTTGTTGTGCATTTCCTTGTCTGCTTACTCTTGCTCGACCTGCTTGGTTCACACCGAACTGCCTATCGGCGTGTTTGTTCATCCTTCTCTCTTCGCCCTGTTGTCCAAGGCCAAGGTTTTGAGCCAAGTTTATTTGGTTGAGGAATTGTCTCATCAAATTGTTTTGGTCGTCCATTCTCTGAGTTAGCTGGTCAACTCTTAGATTAAGGTCTACTTGACTTCGTGGATCGGGAGGAAAAAAATGTGTGGAGCCCAATTGCACACGGGCTAGGGTTTCATTGGATGTGTAGGCGGGAGTGTGCGTCGAGTGTGGAGGCAATGGAGGGAATGCTTGAAGTTGCTCTAAGATTGGGCCAAAGTCGGCGGTGGTAGTGAGCCCACCTTGATGTGAGGTTCCACCATGCTCGGCGGCGGTGCTATGAAGGTGGCTAGATTCGACCACGGGGCCTTGAGATGGTACGACGGCGGCAAAGGCCGGTGCGGTGGTCCCAGCTGCGAGTCCAGTGGGTGGCACGGTGGTTCCAGTCACACGGGGCGGCTGCTGTGGTGCGACAACAAGGGTTGGTTGTGGGTTCATGGCGGCGAGAAATGGTTGAGCCACCATGTCGATCGCTGGATCGTGAGAGGAGTAGCTTTGGGCCGTCACGGATTGAGCCATCGCGGCGGTTTTGCTCCTCGTGCGCTTGCTTCCAACCATGGTTGTTTGGAAGGCTTCAGTGGATTGGAAAATAAGAGTAACGGATTCCTTGAGCACGCGTTGAGTATAACTCGCGCTCTCAATGAAAGCACCAAATGTTTGTGCAAATAATCTCGCGGGAGAATATTCGCTTCTAGATCCTTCAACCTTCGATCTTCCTTCTCTCTCTTACTCGATTCCTGTAAAAAAGATTGGAGTAAATAGACCACACCCGGGGGGTGTTGGCCAAAGGCCCTCCGATGCCTAAGTTAGTTCGAGTGTTTGTAGGAAAACAATAGCTAAGCAAAGGGTACGGAGTTGTATGTATGGTGTAAACCGGGTGGCCGGAGTCGTGTGTGGTGGCCGGAGCCAGTGGAGAAAATATGGAGAGTGGAGAGGGAGAAAGAGCTTTGGGTATTTTTCTCGGGTATTAGGAGTAGGTTTTCTGAAGTACCTTGAACGATGAATAAGGTCGTTTATTTATAGGAGCCTCGGGGCTAGGGTTTCGTAGAGATCGAGTCAGACTTGTTAATATCCGAATTAATGATATTATCTCTTAAGAAGATAATATCTGAATTAAATGATATTATCTTCTCTTTATTAGGATAATATCTGAATTAATGATATTATCTCTTTAAATAAAGATAATATCATATTAATTAAGATATTTATCCTAATTAATTAATTAGCCAGATAAATTGGTTTAATTAATTAATTTAAGAGATAATCTTCTTTTCCACATTGTATGCCCTGATTGGAGACAAAAATATATGCTCCCACATTATGCTGCACCATAAATCCAATCTATGGCCTGAGATTCGTTAATGTGTAACATCATTTTCCCATATGCATAAAACCATCGATTATTAGAAGCTTCCATACATAATTGGGATAAGTACTCGACAATGGAATTACCAAAAGAGAAGGGAATATCACGATAATGATAATTCCTCCCAAAAAAAGCCCGCTATACGTGTCAATTTACCTAAGAATGATGAATTTGAGTATTTTAAGAGGCAATTTTAATACCAAATTATAACTCCTCTCTTTTGAGGGCAATGCTTTTGAAGCTCTTGACAAGCATCACTAATACAACTTCTACAAAGTTCACTCGGGATTATACTCCAGCATTGTGCTAGCCCATATACATTTGTATTCTTTGATACTTTATGTCCTCCAGAAAACCAACTTCCATGTCCTCTTATTAGAGTTGTCTTAGTAAATTGTATGAATAACTTATTCAAGTGATCCCCGAGAATCTACCAACAAAAATAAACATAATATAATAAATATAATTATATTATATTATATTATAAAATTATTTACAACCATAAATTTATAAAATAAAATAAAAAACTAATGGTTTATAACGAACCATAAAAAGTTAATGGTTTTGAATGCGTTTGAGATCTTAGGCCATTCATTCTTTACGGCTTAAAATAATTAACTATTTTAAGGGAATAGATCTTTACCCTTGATGACATATCTTGATTTTTCAAGAATGAACACCTTTATTTTGTTTCTCTTGATTTTAACTCCTTCACCTTAAGGCTCCAAGATTGGAGTCCACTACCTCACCACACCAAATACTTCTAGAGATGAAGAGAAGGCAATCAAGAAGTATAGATGCTAGTCTACTTCTGGATTGGACTAATTGTTAACGTTTAGGGGCTTGGCTTTGCTTTGCATTAGAAAACTACAATAAAAATAAAATTGAACCCGTTGAAGATGAGTAACCGGTAAGTGACAAGATAGAGTTTTAATTTAATGTAATTACGATGATGTGGAATAATTCAATTCATTAGATTAATTAAATGGTTAAAATTTCACTAAATGCGTATAATAAGAAGCTCTTGTTATAACAAATATGCATACAATCGAAGTTGCAAGTAAATGGGGAATTGATTGCCAGGAAAATGATAGTCCAATCAATCAGCTTTTTTACATGAGATATAAAAATAAACTCTTCATATGAACTATATATATATATACTAAAATAAAATAGAAATACTACTACTTTAATGAAACACACTTTTCACCTACTACTCAATAAAAAGAAACAGACTTTTCACCCAACTCTTTTTGCTGTTTCAACTGGAAAGAGGAGACAAACAATTACTTCTTTTTCCCTTGAAATAATAAATGAGAAAAGAGAAAAACAGAAAGAAAAACAAAATTTAGCATACCATTTATCCCGGACGGTTTGGTGAAATATTTGTTATAACAACAGACTGCACATGTTGGATTTTGTAAAAATTCTGTCCTCCTTCCCCAAGCCCGCTACAGAATTTAGGAAGCATCCCTTTGATGGTTAATTCCTTAAGGGTAGTAATATATTGGAGCCCATCAGGAACTGCCTCCAAATCTGGGCAATACTCAATGTGCAATCTGCAGAGACTAGGCATGGCTCCTTTCTCCACCTTCCATTCTTTGAACTCCAACAACGAATAAAGAGAAAGAAATTCAAGAAATGGAAAGCCTCCCTCTGAGCAAACAAGAGATGCCTGAAAAATCCCGACACTAGCAAAAAGCATTCTCAAGCTTGGCAGCTTCTCTAATACTTTTATGTGGTCGTCCTTGAGATTACCAAATCCACTCAGTGTAAGCTTTGTGAGGTTCCTAAGGCACAGGAGGTCTTCTGGTAACTCTGTGATTTCTCCGTGTAGTCGCAGCTTATATATTTTAGGACAGCTTAATACTATGTTCCATGGTATTGGTAAACCCTTGAAACGAGAGTCCACCGATAGAGAGTGGAGATGCTTAAATATGATGTTTGTCCCTTTCTCCTTTTCTTCCCCTCCACAGATAACTCCCAATTTTCTAATATTGGTTAGTTTAACAAAATCATATATGTCAGATGATGCCTGAATATAAATATTGACTACCGTGTGCAAATTCACTGCCTCAGTAGCAAATAACAGACGTTTCTCTCCTCCACTGGGACGAAAGGGTAAATATGTATGTCTCAATTTTTCCATCTTGGAAAACACGTTTCGATTTGGAATTTTAATTTCCCAACAATGATTACGTAAATCTAGAGTCTGCAAACATACCAAATTTGCTATAGATGATGGCACCGCTTGAATATGGCCATTCTTTACACTTAAAAATCTTAAGGACTCGTTTGTTACAGCGGACTGTTATGGACAATACTAAATTTTGGGACTATGTTGGATTAGCTCGGATTGGCCTAAGCTGGATTAAGTACTGACCTACGTTTGGTGCTACGTCGGACTAAGAAGCTAGATTGTAAAAATAGTGAAGACGTATGTTTGGTACTCTGTCGGACTAAAAAATAAATATTTAATATTTAAATTTAATTAAAAAATTTAACCTATAAATAAATAAATAAATAAAATTACAATATTTATTTATTTGGTCAATTCATCATTTCATTAAACCCACGCTTGTTGTCATTGTCTGAATGAGTGAAACGTTTTCTTCTTCTTTTCTCTATTCTTTATTTTTTTACTCTCTCTCCTCTCTCTCTTCTTTCTGATCTCATTTTCTCCTGTTCTTTTCTTCCTCTTTCTTTCCTTCTTCCTTCTCTTTGTTTCTGGTTTCATTATTTTCAGCTTTTCTCTATATTAGGGAGTTACCACCACAATCATGACATTCAATCATAGTTATGCCTATTCAAGGAGTATTTCCGTTACATTGTTATTGTATCTTAATTATAGCTTTAATGTATTGTAATTACAGCATTTAGGTTTGATATAATTACTACACTACCGTTGTAAACCATTTAGCTACCTCCTATGCCTGTATATAAAGCCTGTACTTGTGAATTGCAAATATATGAAAGTATCTCTTTTCTACATGGTATCAAGAGCCTAGGCAATCTATTCCTTCTTTTTTTTCGTCCTCTTTCTCTACTCTCATGGCCTCTACTATAGCCTCCTCTTCTTCTTCTCTCACTGGTCCCACTCTTCCCTTTAACATCTCTTCCTTTGCCTCCTATAAACTTTCAGAATCCAACTTCTTACTTTGGGAAAGTCAACTCAAGCCTTTCTTATTGGGCAAAATTGGTGGCGTTTCGTTGATGGCTCTTATGTCTGCCCCTCCCCTTACCTCACTTCTGATACTTCCTCTGATTCCACCAAAGCAACTGACCTTCTTCCTTCTGCTCCCACACCCAATCCTGAGTATCTTACTTGGTTTCAAACTGACCAATATCTCATGAGTCTGCTTCGCTCCACTCTCAAGGAATCCATCCTCTCTCAAGTTGTTGGCTGTTCTACCTCCAAGGAAATTTGGGATTGTCTTCGAGAAAATTTTTCCCAACAGTCTCTTGCGAATGCCACGCACATTCGTTTTTAGCTTCTCTCTCTCACCAAAGGCTCTAAACCGATTACAGAATATCCCTCTCTTGCCAAAAATCTGGCGGATCAACTAAGTGCCATCAATTCTCCCGTTTCTTCTGTTGACTTGGTCACTTATGTTCTCCGGGGATTAGGACCGGAATATGCGATGCTTGTCACTGCCATCACCACTTTTTCCCCATTGCCCTCCTTTGCCGAATTGCGCGCACGCCTTCTGGCCTTTGAAGCCCAATAACTGCACAATGCTGCCATTTCGCCTACTCCTCAGCCCACTGCCTTTTTGACCCAACACCATGCTCACCAACAATATCAGTGTAGCTCTCGCAGTGCGCCCAAAGACTCGCGCTCTCCACGCTCGCTTCCTCCACCAACTTTTTCGCCCACCTTTCCGCTCCGCGGTCCTGCTCCATTTTCCAACCGACGCCAGCGTCCTCATCAAAACTCTTCTGGACTTTTGGGTCCGCCTCCTGCTACTCGTTCCCACATCCAGTGTTGGACTTGCAGCCAGTATGGGCACATTGCTTCTCAGTGCCCTCAGTCCCGTGCTTTCGCCGGCATGCACGTAGCTGCCTCCTCTGATCCTACTTGGTACTTGGATTCCGGTGCAACCAATCACATAACCAATGATGCCCGTCGCTCCACCAACGTTTCCTCCTCCACTGTTTCCCCCCATGATCAAGTTGTCTTTGGTAATGGTGACTCCCTTCCCATTACTCATTCTGGTAACGTTTCATTTTTCTTCTGGCAATTTTTTGTTTCGTCTTTTTGACGTTCTTCGTGTTCCTTCTCTTCATAAAAATCTCTTATCCATTGCTCAGTTTACTCAGGATTCCCTTGTCAGTATTACATTCTTTCCATGGGGTTATATTATTCGTGACTTAAAAACTGGTGTTGTTATATTTCAGGGCCCATGTAAAGATGGTCTTTATCCTATCTTTCCCAAGCTCTTGCCTCCCTCTCCAACTGCTCTTACCACCGTTGTCTCATCCTCTTCTCTCTGGCACCGCCGTCTTGGACATCTCTCAAATAAAGTGCTTGGCACTCTTGTTTCTCAATCTTTACTTGGTTCCTCATTTCGTTTATCAAATGACCATTGTAAACATTGTGCATTAGCAAAATCAATAAGACTTTCTTTCTCTCCTATAGAACACTCTACTGTTGCTCCTTTTGATTTAATACACTCGGATGTTTGGATGTCTCCCATTGCTTCAATTTCTGGATTTCATTACTATGTCTTATTCACTGATGATTTCACCCGCTATTCTTGGATTTTCCCCATGCGTCTTAAATCTGAAGTCTTTGGTCATTTCTCCGCTTTTGTCACGTATGTTCGCAATCATTTTTCCATTTATGTCAAAACATTTCAAAGTGATGGTGGCAAAGAATTTGACAACTCTCAGTTTCGCCAATTTTGTGCTACCAATGGTATTGTCCATCGTTTCTCGTGTTCCCATACACCTCAACAAAATGGCTTGGCCGAACGCAAACACAGTCATATTGCTGACATGGGTCGCACCCTCCTTCTTACTGCCCAATTCCCCCACAATTTATGGGCCGAGGCCTTCTGTACGGCGGTTTATTTAATCAATCGACTACCCATTCCTGTTCTCCAATGGGTCTCTCCGTATCACAAATTATTTGGTCATTCTCCAGAATATTCCTTGCTTCGCATTTTTGGTTCTACTTGTTATCCCTTTTTAGGTGATTATGTTTCTAACAAACTACAACCTAGATCTCTTGAGTGTGTTTTTGTTGGCTACAGTGATCGTCATCGCGGTTATAGATGCTTCCACCCACCAACTGGTCGCCTTTACACTTCTCGGCATGTTGTTTTCCATGAAGACAGATTTTATTATTTTGTTCCTGTTGCTGCTCCCACTCCAGCTCCATCACGCACCTTCGATATTGTTCCTGCTGGCCTTGCCCACGAGCCCCTGCTCTCTCCGCTACCCCCACCAGCATCCAATCCTCCCACAGTACACCCGGCCCACGCCACAGCCCAGTTCCAGCCACCCACCTCAACCCCGCACCACAGCCCAGCCCAGCCTCCCATCCTTCTCTGCGGCCCAATACTCCCTCCCCTCTATGCCTTCAGCCCATGTGCATTCCCCCCCTCCCCATCCACCGATCTGGCCCAACCCGACGACACCTCTCATACCTCATCCTTTACCCTATCTCCATCCTCAGACATCACGCCTCCATCCCCTGAACCCGTGCCTCTATTCCCATCCTCCGACTCTGCACCCGACCTCACCAGCTCGCGCGCCATACTGCTCCCAGCATCCGACAGCGCCAGTCCCAACGTCCCACCATGCCCGCCTGCTCCAGACACTAGACCAGCTCTCGAGTCTTCTTCCTCCTCCTTATCCTCTGCGACAGCGCTAGACCCAGCCCCTGCCAATGCACCTTCTGCTGCTTCTACTCAACCACCACCCTTCCGTTCCAGTCCGGTCCACACTGGCTCAAAATCTGGGATTCATAAACCCAATCCCAAATATCATGCCAATTTCTCCACCCGTTATCCCCTGCCTCAAGCCTTTGCTGCCTTTTTGGCTACTGATGATGAACCTACTTCTTACACACAGGCCTCTCACTTTCCTGAATGGAAAAATGCTATGGTTGAGGAGTTCAATGCTCTTCTTAAACAAAGGACTTGGTCTTTAGTTCCCTCCTCCCCTCATTTCAACACAGTTGGCTGTAAATGGGTCTTTCGAGTAAAACGTCATTCTGATGGGACTATTGAACGTCACAAAGCTAGGCTTGTTGCCAAGGGTTACCACCAACAACCCGGTGTGGACTACTTCGATACTTTCAGTCCAGTTGTGAAACCTACCACTGTTCGTACTGTGCTCAGTTTGGCTGTCTCTTCTGGTTGGTCTCTCCGTCAGTTGGATGTCAAAGACGCTTTTCTCCGTGGCTTGCTTACTGAAGAAGTTTACATGCAACAACCTCCTGGTTTTGGAACTTCTATGAATTGGAACTGCTTTTCTCTTCTTCTTTTTTTGGGTTTCATTATTCTCTTTCATTTCTCTCTTCTCTCTCTCTCTCTCTCTCTCTCTCTCTCTCTCTCTTCGTTCTGATCTCATTTGCTTCCTCTTTCTTTCCTTCTTTCTTCTCTCTGTTTCTAATTTCATTATTTTCAGCTTTTCTCTATTTGGAACTTCTACGAATTGGAACTGCTTTTCTCTTCTTTTTTTTGGGTTTCATTATTCTCTGTTTCTAGTTTCTTTATTTTCTGGTTCTTCTCTTTTACCAATTCCCTAAACCTTTTATGATTCGGGTTTTTCTCTTGTGTACAGACAGAGATGGCGAAGAGAGATGGTTCTGGGTTCTGCGAGTGGTTGGGGTGGCGAAGAGAGATGGGTCTGTGTGTGGCTTACAGGTGGTGGTCATGAGGGAGAATAAATTCGAGGGAGAAGGGGAAGCGTTGGGCATTGGGTTTGGACAGAGTCTGTCGATTGGGTTTGTGTTTTGATTCAAAATAGCGATGGTGCTATTTTGTGAACTGCATTTGGGGCTCACTAAATTAGACATGCGAGTCCAATTATTTTTTCGCTGTTGGACTATGCAATCTCATTTAAGTTAATCTCATTCCTTGCCAAACATGGATTTTAAGTGTTATTTAACACAATCCAGTCCAGTGAGGCATAGTGAGGCCTACCAAACATGCCCTAAGTGCACTAGATTCCCAATTTCACCTGGTAACTTGAATTTGCTAACATTCATACCTTCAAACTTCAAAACTCTAAGCAATGTGAAGTCCCTTAATAGTGACCGTAATGCCTTCGAGTTCCAGTAGCAGTATATTGAGTCCAAATACAACAAAGACCTTTCCCTCGCCTCTTCTCTCTACCTCTACACCTCAGCCTTCCATTCCAGCCCCTCTGTTTGGGAGGATTTTGGTGGATGCATGGTTGTCTTGGTGACGACGTGATGATAGATCGTCTTTTATTTATTGTTGTGTATTGCAATTTTTTATTTGAGTTTATTCTGTATTTGTAGTCTCTCCTTATAGGTTTTACTTTTTGTAGTTGCAACTGTAGAGGGGGGAGGGAGTTTCTTAAGAACATGTCTACATGTTAATGCCATTTTTTACAGGACAAGACCCTATTGACACATAACCAATTTTTTTGTTCTTATGGAAGTAAAGCTTATTTAGTGTTTGACCCCTTTTTTTTTTTTTTGTTAAGTAGGTGTTTACCCATTTTTCTTAGGAGTGCTAGTGGCCAAGGTAATGATTGATGGTGGTGCAACAATCAATTTTCTACCACACCACACACAGAGAATGATGACCAAGCTATTAAAACATGACTTCTACCTTTGTGTTTTGAGCTAAATTAATAAGAACCCAAATGCTGAATAGTATGGGTCGTTCATCATTTTTGGTAAATAAAGCCTATTTTTCAATTTGATAAGAGCCCAAATACTGGGTAAGGTCTTGCGCGCAGAATTAGGTCCAAACAGGAGATTAAACCTCAAATAACATCAAGGTCTAAAATATTGATGATATCAAAAATATCAGTAGTCTAAAAACACGAAAATTTCGACGGAAATATTGGGATATTATCGATATCGATAAAAATTGAATAAAAACCACCGAAATTATAAGAAAAACTTGAAAATTTTTATTGAAACTTTGGAGGATATTTATTTAGTCAATTATTTATTAGTTTATCACAAAAAAATTGGAAGGAAATGCATTGCATGATGGATTTAATTGATTTAAATTGGTTATATAGCGAGCTGGCAAACACTGTGAGTGTAGAAAATAAGTAGCAATTGTTGTCGTTGGATTAGCTGCACCAAAATTGATTCAGCTGCATCTTCAACTTGTGATACTCGTAAGTGGACGAGTCATTCGGTAGTATAGCATATGTAAGTGCGAGGTCGATCCCACGAGGATTGCTGATTGAATGATCCAATTCAATTTCCCTACACAAAATAGAAAACAAGAAAGAAAAGAACAGAAAATAAGAAAGAAAGAAAAAACCAATTTAAGTAAATAAGTTCCCAAGTTCAATTTAGATTAACGGATTGATTCTAGCTAAAGTATGATTAAGCCATGATGTCTGGTCCTAACCTTGTATTCCGAATTCCCTAATTTGATCATCTGTTGTCTGACCTAAAATTAAGCATTAGGAATCCATTAAGCATAGAAGAACATTTTAAACAACCAAGTATGTATCTAATCCCAGTTGTCGAATGTCCATACATACTCTTCCTATTCATAGTTCAATTCGAATTAAAGCATGGTGTCTACTCTTAATTCAAACCAAGATAACTAACATGCAAGCCTTAATGGTGATCAATCATTCAAACTAGCATATTAACTTATAAGCATAATGAATAAGAACAAAAACCATAATTGAAACTTGGAAACTAATCAAACTTGAAAATTTAAAATAAGAAATCACATTACAAATACAAAGTAAAGTAGAACTAGGAAAAACTTAAAGAAAGATTTAGTAAAAGGATTTCGTAACAACAATTGAGAACTAGAAAGGAAAACTAAGAGAATTTGAGGGAGAGAATGGAGGGGAGCTCTAGAGAAGTGTTTGAGAGCTCCCCCCCCTTGGAGTTTGTTTACAAGCTTGGAGAAACTCACTATTTATAGGCCTAGAGGAAGTGAATCTGAATTAAGTATTGCTTCTACATACAACACTCACTTCACCAACTTACAACACTTAATTCACCAACTTCATCTTCTTTTACTTCATTTGGATATTGCAAAACTCCACTCCAATTATAAGTATTGAATATGCTTCACCAAACTTTCCCATAATCAATAACACTTCGTCATGCATATGTCATGCATGACAATGCATTGTAGTCTTCTTTTGAGCTCTTTTTGGGCTTGTTACTCTATTCATAAAAAATCTGGAAAAAAAATGGATCTTCAAGCTATTTGTCTTATCTTTCCAAGCATATGCAGCTCAGCTCAAGGAAAAATCGGAAAGACCTTCAAATGTCATTTTTGGCCCAGTAACGCAGATACTGCCGAATTCGACCTTAAGCTACCAAAACTTGCATAACTTCCTCTAGAAGACTCGGAATCATGAACCGTAAAATACTATAGAAACTAGACTTCCGTATATTTCCAATGGTGTATGGCTCATTATCTGGTTCTTCTTGAGAAAGTACATTCCAATCCGTGAAATTGACTGATTTGCAGACACCATTTTGAGCTAACTTGTCTCCAGAATGCATTTAATGAGTCAAGCTTATTACACTGAAACAAACACAAAACTTATTAAAGGCACAAGTTAACCAAGTCATAAGTTAGAATGGTACAAAATGATATGTAAATATGCACTGATCAGCAATTAATGAAAAAAGATTAAACACACCATAATCATTTACATATAATAATTTACTACAAAATTTTACACTTTATATATTACATGGTAAGATACATGAGTGACTTAATACCACATAGAGTTCCTATGAGGTTCAAATTTTTCACTATCTTCATAATCTCTATGTGTAGAGTAAGCATATTGTGAAGAGTAGTCATCAAATAATAAATCCCCAAAATAGTTTTGCATGTATTTATTAACATGCCACCCAAAGGAAAGGTCAAATATTCATTCACATGTAAAAATTTGATTCTTATTGCAAAAAGAATTCAAAACAAAATAATATAAATATAAATATTTTAGCATATTATTGAAAAAATATAAGTAATATTATGGTTAATGTGTTGGAGGAGTAAAATGGGAGGGGTCCAAATCCCTTTTTCTGTTTTTTTTTTTCCTTTTTTCACCTTTTTCTTCTTCTTCTTCTTCTTTTTTTTTTTTTTTCCCATTACATCAATATTTTCAATATTATAATGATATTTTGACAAAATATTGCTGAAGTGTGAACGAAATTATCGACATTGATATTTTCAGATATTATCGATATTTATACGATATGTGCATGGATACGTTCCGAAATATCCGTGATTCGAAAAAACGATAATGTCCTCAATATTTCATCGATATTATCAATATTGTAGACTATAAATTGCATTAACACATCAAGACGGTGAAGCTGCAAATTGCAAACACGAGAAATAGAATACAACATGCTGTGATATTTATTGTCGTAGTATTGGTTCACAGCATTTTATTGTGCATGCCAAAATAAAAGACCAACTCAGGCATCTTCTAATGTGAGTATTGGTTCAACTACTGGGGAACTGCCAGTCAGCGGTGGATTCAGAAATTTTCATGGAAATGGGCAATATTAAAAGGCTAAAAGCCAAAAGAAATTCCCGAATTATTCGAAAGAGGATTTAGAGTTTATTATTATACAAAGATAACCAAATCAGAAAACAAAAATAATCTCTCTAAAATAAACAACAATATTAAAATACATATTACAAAATATATAAAAAAACATAAGGAAAAAAAACTTGGAAAAAAAACTTGAAAAAAAAAACATTCAAAGTTGGAGGAGAGGGATGGATCTACAAGAAGACTTAAGAGCACGCAAAGCTTCATGAAGAATCATTCAACGCAAGGTATCCCTTGGTCCATTTAATTCCAACTTGGACTTCGAGAAACACTCTTCCTAACTGTGGAAATAAGGCTTCATGTTTGGTCTTAAAATTTTAATTTTAATTTTTTTTGCCTGGCCAAAACGACGTCATTTGGCCAGGACTTAAAAAACAAAACAAAAACTGCACCCAGCGCACCATCGCAACAAAGAAAGAGAGGTTGCTGAGGCATTTATTCGAACAAGTGGTGGGCACCTCCAAGGTAAAGTTGAGGGGCAAACTCCGGCAACTTCAAAGTTTTTTCCGGCAAGAGGAGGTGTGCATCTCCTTGTGCCTCTATGGATCCGCCAGTGATGCCAGTGCCAGTTGAGACAGTTGAGATGCCATTTTGATTCAAACCATCATAGATTATGGGGATCGAACAAACATTACTCACATAGTTTTTAGCTGGTCAATTCTTAGCATACACCTGCACAATAATACGGAAATATTTATGGGAGTAGCAAACTAGTATATACTACATAATATAATCTGAACCGAAAATATAATAAAGAGAATAATCCAGCTCCTGCATCAATTTCTCCTCTCTCTCTTCCGCATCCCTCTCTCTCATCCATTAATCTCTCTCTTCAATCACTCCTCACCATCGAGAAATTATAGAATAGTACGGATATACCACGTCAGCATGTGATACTCCCATTCAAATATTGCCATGTGTCTATTTTAAAATAAAAATTAAACTTTTTTACAGCTCGATTCATTTCTTAATTTTTATGTTATGAAATAACATTAGAAAATTGAAAAACTTAAAGAAAAAGGAACCCCTCCCGAACCCAACACCTCTAATCCCAAAAACATGCCATGACCGCCACCCATCTCCACACTACCTGCCATGACTGCCACCCATCTCCCTTCCTCTTCCTCTTCCTCTTCCTCTTCCTCTTCCTTTTTCCTTTTCCTTTTCAACCCTTATAGTAATTGTAGGTAATGGAGTTTAAAGAGAGGTAGAGAAAACTAGTATTGATGATTATGATGATGATGATGATGATGAAATGGAATAGTGGAAGCATTGGTATTTGTGTTAATGGTTGGGAAATGTTAGAGTGAATGTAAAACAGAGACCCTTTGACAGAATTGTTGTATTGTATTGATTGAAGTAATTGTTACCAAGGAGTTACAATATTGGATCTAGGTTTGGAAATAGTATGATGATGGCAAATGTTATCATGATCAATTTCAGAGAAAGGGGAATTAAGGAAGATGAGGGTTTGGACGCAGGTGGCAAGGTGAAGAAGAAAAGAGATGGGAGGAAGAGGAAGAGAGAGGGATGGCATCCATGGTACGCTGTGGGGTTTTAAGGGAGAAGCGGCGGTTGGGAATAATTTTTTCTTTCTTTTTTATGTTTTTCAAATTTCAAATTTTATTTCACAACTGTAAACAAATATTTAATTTCTGTTTTAAAATGGATACATGACAATATTTAAATAGAAATATCACATGCTGACGTGGTACATCCGTACTATTCTATAATTTCTCCTCACCATCATCCTTACCCACACGCCCCTGCATTCATTCCTCGTTTTCTCTTCAATCACTCAGCCCACATAATCAATTTGTTTTTCAATTTAAAATTTTACAAAGTATTTTTACCCATGTTATTCCTCTTCTCTCTCTCCCTCATTCCTCTTGCAGTCCCACACATCATATATTCATTTCTCTCTGTTTTTTTTTTTTTTGTTGCTTAATAAATGAAGGTGAAGAAGGATAATACTTTGTGATTCCTTACATCTGGAGAAGAAATCAATACATGGTGCCATTTTTCTCCCCAAAACCGTGCCTTCACTGTTCCCTGACAGAACTCAAGCTCTCTCAGCTTTACCATTCCAAATTTTCCAAAACTACCCAATAGATAATAAAGTTTGAAGAAAAAAAGAGGAAAGAGATTCCTCAGATCTGGAGGAGGGAGAGTGACGCCGGAGAAGATTTTTCTTCCCCGAAACGTATACTGTTCCTCCACAAAATCGAAGCCAACCCAATATTTCTCAACTCATTTACAAATTTTCCAGATTTCTCCAGTTAATATAACTTACTTAAATTAAAACTGAGAGATCAATACAAGTGTGGCTTATGAAGGATTACTGATTGAAGAGAAAAAGAGGAATGCTGGATGATGATGGATGAGAGAGACGGACGCGGAAGAGAGAGAAGAGAAAATGGGTACAGCACTTTTTTTTTAATATTTAAAATTAGTAGTAAAATTAGTTGCCAGCTGTCGACGTTTCATTGGTTTGTGACGCTTACGTGGTTTGTTGACAGTGGCATCGCTGTTACAGGGAAGTTTTTATCATTGTTAAGAGGGTCTCACTCAAATCATGCATTGATAGATCACCATTTATGATGTGTTTACTACAGTTTCGATTTCTTGGACCACAGGAGTTCAAAAGATTATGGTCATCTACTGTTGGATATTAATCTAATGGTTCAAAAAGGTTTTTTAAAAGGAGTGTAAGAATGAGTGAACCGTTGAATTTACATCCAACGGTGAGTGACCACAAATCTCTTAGACCCCTGTAGTCAAAGAGATCATGACAGGTGTTTACTAATCAGAAATTGGAATTCTCATCAGGAATTGAATTCCGCCTTCATATGTTTACTTTACATCAAGAAATTGAAAAGTAAGAGAGGCCCATATAAAATTAGGAATTCAATTATTAATTTTAGAGGACTTCAATTCTTGAATGGGATGTGGTATTCTAATTCTTGGAGAATTCACCCAATAGGAATTTATCTTTTTTATCCATTATATCCTCACACAATTTCTTTAATTCCAAATATGTCATATGCTTTAACTCAACAATGAGGACATTTTAATAATTAATTACCACTCCTACCCTAATTTTATATGATTTAGTAAACAACTTCTTTAGGATTCCAAAATCTAATTCTCCTCAATCCAACTCCTATTCAATTCAATTCATCCTCAATTCGAATAATTGTAATCTGATTCGTATTGATAGCCTAAGATTCGTATTGATAGCCTAAGGTTATTATTTACCATAATTAGGCTCGTGCATAAGTCAACTTTAGCCTGTGTATATTTTAACTCCTTACTGAATGAAAATCATCGAGCTTTTCTGCCAACAACCCATCCTATCTAAAATTCTTCATGGTATCAGAGCCCTAAAAGGGCTAGCGCTCAACTCGATCCACAATGCCAACTGCTCCCATCTCTTCTTCTACATCAATCCCTTCTCAAAACTTCACCAAACCTGACCTCTTCAACTGCGACATCTCTGACTTCTGTTGTCCCTACCACCTTCAATATTTCTCATATTTTCCCAACTCCTATGGATCGTACAAATTATCCGTCCTGGAAATCCCAATTTGAGGATGTTCTCGAACGAACTAATCTTGATGAGACTGTCAACCTCGAAACCCGACCGGAGAAAAAATTGTCTGATGGCTCCATCAATCAGGTGTACTCACAAGACAAGTTAGTGCTGAGTTGGATCAAAGCAGCCTCATCTCTCTGTGTCAAGACACTCCTAATTCCATGCTTGAGCTCGTATGAAGCGTGGACATTTTGAGAAAAGGCTCTCTCCTTTTTCCAAAACCCATGTACGATCCTTGAGGGGCCAAATTCGTACTCTCAAAAGAGACTTGGAAAAACCGGTTACTGATTATCTTATTCATGCCAAATCCTTGTTTGATGCAATCATGGCAGCAGGCTCAACCATGTCAGACAATGAGTTTATTGAGTATATGTTATGGACGGTCTTGGTCAAGAATACAAAGAGTTTCTCGCCTCACTTACTCTGCAGCCGAATCTCACATTCGATGAATTTTTTGATCTAGTAAACCAGGAAGAACAGCTGCAGAAACGGATGGCCTCTCTTTCCTTGTCTTCTGGTGTTGCTCTTGCCACAGATCGTGTCACACAGGATCACTCAAATAACTCGAACAACAGGTACAATGGCAACAATAATCATCGCAATAATGGAAGAGGTAGAGGGCAAGGCCGAAAATGGAATAACGGTCGTGGACATTGGGATCGTGATACTGGATGGCGCAACAACCGTGACCCTACCTAGTCACACAACAATGGAAATTGGAATAGGAGCAATTCCCGCTATCAATCTGATCATCAACAAAGCCAACCTCTCCATGATTATCGTCCTCCACTTTTGCCAACACCTTCGCAACACACTGCCTATCAATTTTCAGTCATTTGCCAGCAATGTAACAAGCCTGGACACACCTCCACAGGTTGTCCTGATCGAGGAAATTATGCATACATTGCTGAAAATGCAGCAGCCACTCAACCTTCTTTTGATCCAAATACCACCAACTGGTGTCTTGATTCCAGTGCGACCCACCATATGACATCCAACTCTTCTCTTCTCACCAATGTGCAGCCATGCGCAGGTACCGATACTATTATTAGGTTCTAATTTAGCTATCACTCATATTGGTAACACTAATTTATTCTCTTCGGGATGTGCTTTGGACTAAAAGAAGTGTTGTGTGTGTCTGCACTCCGCAAGAACGTATTTTCTCCCATGATAATAATAATAATAATTTTAGGTCCAAGGAGCGGTCCATCCACGAATGGCAAAAATGCATCCCGTAATAAGGGAAAGGCACAGATGAGCCATGTGCCTAGAAATGTTGAAAGCCCTTGTCACAGATGTGGTGCAAAGGGACATTGGATGCGCGCATGTCGTACGCCCAGGCATTTGGCGGATCTCTATCAAGCTTTACTTAAGAACAGGAAAGTGGAGATAAATTACATTGATCATGCTCCGCCAGCCACAGATGGCTCATCAGAAATATCACGTCAGCTAAACAAGACGCATCTAGATGTTTCTGATTTTGTTACTGAAAAAGGGAATGAAGGTTATGAGTCCGAATTAGATTAAATTCCTTAATGTACTATTTGTATTAGATGAAGTGTTGTTTAAATTTCAATCCAATAAAAGTGGTAATGTTGTCTTCTTTATTAAGTCCGAATTAGATTAAATTCCTTATGTGGACCATTTCGGTACTTTATGGTCTTGGTGGACGCATCCTGCCGAGTGGTCGTGCTGATAACGTGTTATAAAATAACCTGGAATATATGCGGATATTGAGCTGCACATAAAATAGATGAGACACAGCTTTTAACGAGGTTCGGCTATGCCTACGTCCTCGGAGAGCAGCAGCAGTAACCTTTCACTATAAAATGATATGGCTACAACTTTAGTGTTTACAACATATGTGGCTCACTGAATTTTCTCTCTAGGAGAATTTCTCTCTGCTTTCTCTTCTCTCTTTTCTTTTTCTTATTTTCTTATTTTTTCTTTCTCTGATGGTGGTCTTATTTATAGGCTGAAATAATCACTATTCACTATTCACCCGTGACAGACAAACTCTACCAAAGTCTCTAAATGAATAGTAATGTCACTATTCACCCGTGACAGACAAACTCTACCAAAGTCTCCAAATGAATAGTAATGAATAGTTAGTGGGCTGCACACCAAGACTTTTACAACACTCCCCCTTGGAGACCACATGTCCCTAGATTGGTTGACTCATTAAAACCTGGCTTGGAAAAACCCAGTGGGAAAATCTAAGCGAAGGAAAAAGAGTACAACGTGCATATGTCCTATGTTAGAGGACTCTTGAATGCTCCCCCTGATTTTGCATGCTCCAACTTGATTGCTTGCAGAGTTGTCGTAATCCGATGCCATGCACTAACTTTTGGAATGTACATTTCGGCAATGATTTAGTGAAGAGATCTGCCAGGTTATCACTTGAGCGGATTTGTCTGACTTTGATTTCTTGACTCTTCTGGAGCTCATGTGTATAGAAAAACTTTGGTGATATGTGTTTGGTCCTGTCACCCTTGATATATCCTCCTGTGATCTGAGCAATACAAGCTGCATTGTCCTCATTCAGAATTGTTAGAGTGTCTGTTGTTGAGGGTAGGGCACATGTGCTTCGGATGTGATGGATTACCGACCTTAACCAAACGCATTCACGACTGGCTTCATGGAGGGCAAGTATTTCTGAGTGATTGGAAGATGTGGCCACTAATGTTTGTTTTGTTGAGCGCCATGAGATCGCAATTCCTCCACATGTAAATACATACCCAGTCTGTGATCGTCCTTGATGTGGATCAGAGAGATATCCTGCATCAGCATAACCAATAATACTCTGGGCGTTGGTCGATTCACTGGAATAGAATAACCCCATGTCTGTTGTCCCACGAAGGTATCGTAGAACATGTTTGATGCCGGTCCAGTGTCGCCTTGTTGGAGCAGAACTGTACCTTGCTAACAGATTTACTGAGAATGATATGTCTGGTCTGGTACATTGTGCTAGGTACAATAAAGCACCTATTGCACTAAGATATGGTACTTCTGGACCAAGGACCATTTCATCATTCCCTTTTGGACGATATGGGTCTTTCTTAGTGTCAAGCGATCGAACGACCATTGGAGTGCTAAGTGGATGGGCTTTATCCATGCCAAACCGTTTCAATACTTTCTCAGTATAAGTTGATTGATGCACCAAAATTCCATTAGCACTGTGTTCAATCTGCAAGCCAAGACAATATTTTGTCTTTCCAAGGTCCTTCATCTCAAACTCACGTTTGAGATAATCAACAGTCTTTTGAAGCTCTGCAGAAGTTCCAATTAGATTCATGTCGTTGACATATACTGCCACTATCGCAAATCCAGACTTTGATTTCTTAATAAACACACATGGGCAAACAGGATCATTTGTGTATCCTTCCTTCAGTAAATACTCACTGAGACGATTGTACCACATTCGTCCAGATTGTTTTAGCCCATATAATGATCTTCTCAATTTAACTGAGAACATGCCCCGTGGTTTGTTTCTGGCTGCTTCAGGCAACCTGAATCCTTCTGGAACTTTCATGTATATATCTGTATCCAATTCTCCATACAAATATGCGGTAATGACATCCATGAGTCTCATTTCAAGTTTTTCTGAAACCGCCAAACTTATTAGGTAACGGAATGTAATTGTGTCCATTACTGGAGAGTATGTTTCCACATAATCAATTCCAGGCCTTTGTGAAAAACCTTGCGCAACGAGTCGCGCTTTATACCTTGAGATCTCATTTTTCTCATTGCGCTTTCTTGTAAATACCCACTTGTAACCTACAGGGTTCACATTGGGTGGAGTTGGACTAATATGTCCAAAAACACTCCTCTTTTCCAAAGAATTTAATTCTGCCTGGATTGCATCCTTCCACTTGGGCCAATCTTGCCTCTGTGTACTCATTAATAGAGCGCGGTTCAATATCATCATCTTTTATGATTTCAGCAGCCACTGAGAATGCAAATATATCATCGATGATCATCTCATTTCTACTCCACAATTCATTAGTGGACGTATAATTTATGGAGATTTCTTGACTTTCAGGTACGGTTGCCACTCCAGGGGCACTTGTCTCACCAATGACGTTTTCCTTATCAAGAAGTACCTGTCCCTCTTTGGGGGCATTTGAATTATGAATTGTGGGCTCTCTATTTATTTCATTTGGATTCATTTTGTCCATCAACTTCCTCTTTCGAGGAACTGAATCCTTTGAGCCTAGTGGTCTGCCACGTTTTAGGCGTGCAGCAGATGAACCATTTGCTGGCACAGTGCTTTGTCCATTATGGACATCAATCCGTGCGGGTGCATTTGCAGCTGGGATATGAGATTTCGTCACCTTTGCTGCATCATTAAATGCATCTGGCATCTGATTTGCAATACTTTGGAGGTGAACGATCCTTCTCACTTCGTTTTCGCATTGAGCAGTATGAGGATCGAGATGAGACAATATGGATACATTCCAGGATAATTCATGTCGTTTTTCAGGAATGAGTTTGCCTTGTTCTTTAGACACAGATTTTTCTCCCCCTAATGGTGGGAAGATTGTCTCATCAAAATCACAATCCGCAAATCGTGCGGTAAAAATATCACCCGTCAGGGGTTCCAAGTATCTGATGATAGATGGTGAATAAACACCAACATAAATTCCCAATCTGCGTTGAGGGCCCATCTTAGTACGTTGCGATAGTGCAATAGGCACATATACCGCACACCCAAAAATTCTTAAATGTGAAATGTTTGGTTGATTTCCCAATACGAGTTGTATTGGAGAAACTTGATTATTGGCGACGGGCCTCAATCGCACAAGCGATGCTGCATGTAAAATGGCATATCCCCAAGCAGAAACTGGCAACTTTGTTTTCATTAGCAAAGTGCGTGTTATCAATTGAAGGCGTTTAATTAAAGCTTCTGCCAAGCCATTTTGAGTATGCACATGGGGAACAGGATGTTCAATATCAATGCCTAGTGACATGCAGTAGTCATCAAAAGTCTGAGATGTAAATTCACCAGCATTATCGAGTCTGATTGACTTAATGGGATAATCTGGGAATTGAGCTCGTAATTTAATTATCTAAGCCAAAAGCCTAGTAAATGTCATATTCCGAGTAGATAAAAGACAAACATGTGACCATCGGGTAGATGCGTCCACCAAGACCATAAAGTACCGAAATGGTCCACATGGGGGATGAATGGGTCCACAAATGTCCCCTTGAATTCTCTGCAAAAATGATGGAGACTCAACATCAACCTTTGGTTGTGATGGTTTGATCACCAACTTCCCTTGTGAACAATCTTGGCAAAAGATGTCGCTTGATAACATAATGTGTTTAGTCAACAAGGGATGTCCTTTAGAGTTGGTGATGATCCTGCGCATCATGGTGGATCCAGGATGACCCAATCTGTCATGTCAAAGCTTAAAAGCATTTGAGTCAGTAGACTCTTGGTCCATGACACTATGTGCCTCAATTGTCCGTATGGTTGTGTAATACAACCCTGATGAGAGCTCACAAAGCTTTTCCAGTATACGCTTTTGGGTATCACTGGAGGTAATACAAAGATATTCCATGTGTTCCTCTTTCTTTGTTTCAACATGGTAGCCATTCAAACGTATATCTTTGAAACTCAACAGATTCCTTCTGGAGTTAGATGAATATAAAGCATCTGGAATGGACAATATTGTTCCATTCGGTAACATAATATGGGCTATTCCTGAACCTTCGATCAGATCTGCAGGACCTGATATGGTTGTTACCTTTGCTTTTGTAAGTATTAATTTTGAGAAATACTTCCAATCTAGAAGAATCGTATGAGTAGTTGCGCCGCCTGCGAGACAAATATCTCTGCCATAGCCTTTGTTTTGAGGGCATCCATAATTTACATCCATGCCACCAAATAAGTAAAATGAGCTGGAATACTAAAGAAGACAACATTACCACTTTTATTTAAACAACACTTCAGCTAATACAAATAGATCCACTAACTATTCATTACTATTCATTTGGAGACTTTGGTAGAGTTTGTCTGTCACGGGTGAATAGTGACATTACTATTCATTTGGAGACTTTGGTAGAGTTTGTCTGTCACGGGTGAATAGTGAATAGTGATTATTTCAGCCTATAAATAAGACCACCATCAGAGAAAGAAAAAATAAGAAAAGAAGAAAAAGAAAAGAGAGAAGAGAAAGCAGAGAGAAATTCTCCTAGAGAGAAAATTCAGTGAGCCACATATGTTGTAAACACTAAAGTTGTAGCCATATCATTTTATAGTGAAAGGTTACTGCTGCTGCTCTCCGAAGACGTAGGCATAGCCGAACCTCGTTAAAAGCTGTGTCTCATCTATTTTACGTGCAGCTCAATATCCGCATATATTCCAGGTTATTTTATAACACGTTATCAGCACGACCACTCGGCAGGATGCGTCCACCAAGACCATAAAGTACCGAAATGGTCCACATAAGGAATTTAATCTAATTCGGACTTAATAAAGAAGACAACATTACCACTTTTATTGGATTGAAATTTAAACAACACTTCAGCTAATACAAATAGTACATTAAGGAATTTAATCTAATTTGGACTCATAACCTTCATTCCCTTTTTCAGTAACAAAATCAGAAACATCTAGATGCGTCTTGTTTAGCTGACGTGATATTTCTGATGAGCCATCTGTGGCTGGCGGAGCATGATCAATGTAATTTATCTCCACTTTCCTGTTCTTAAGTGAAGCTTGATAGAGATCCGCCAAATGCCTGGGCGTACGACATGCGCGCATCCAATGTCCCTTTGCACCACATCTGTGACAAGGGCTTTCAACATTTCTAGGCACATGGCTCATCTGTGCCTTTCCCTTATTACGGGATGCATTTTTGCCATTCGTGGATGGACCGCTCCTTGGACCTAAACCCTCTGAACGAGCACCACGATTTTTTTTACTTCCTTGCCAGTGGCCACGCTTGCCCCCTCGCCCACGTTTGTGGATACTACCACGAGATGAAGTGGCATTCACTTCCTGAGATGCAGCATTTATTTCAGGAAGTGGTGCTGAGCCCGTTGGGCGAGATTGGTGATTCTTTAATAAGAGCTCATTATTCTGCTCAGCTAACAAGAGGTAAGATACAAGTTTCGAGTACTTCTTGAAACTGCTATGTCTGTATTGCTGTTGAAGGAGGACATTTGAAGCATGAAAAGTGCTCAGAGTTTTTTCGAGCATATCCTCCTCAGATATATTTTCCCCACATAGCCTCATTAATGAGGTAATTCTGTGCATAGCAGAGTTATACTCGGACACTGACTTGAAATCTTGAAATCTCAAGTGGGTCCATTCGTATCTAGCTCTTAGGAGAGTCATCGTCTTCTGGTGATCGTATCTTTCACCTATAGCTTTCCACAGAACCAACGGTTCATCAACCACCACATATTCGCTCTTCAACGCTTCATGGATGTGGCGGCGAAGAAAGATCATGGTCTTCGCATTCTCTTCAGGCGAAGCATCATTCTCATCTACAATTGTTTGTCCGAGGCCATTGGCTCGTAGATGAATTTTGGCATCCAAGACCCATGATAAATAGTTGTCCCCGGAAAGGCCCACGGCAGCAAACTCGAGTTTTGCCAAATTTGCCATCTAAAACTTTAGGCTCGAGATCTGAAATATTAAGCCACTTATTAATAGGAATTTCAGGCCCTCATTATTCAGGTATATTAATTGATGATAAATAAAGTGTTATGAATTTGCTGGTATGGACGATAAACCCGCACCATACCTTAAATGTGCGGTAAATTAAATTCATAAAGTTAAGGTGCTTGTATGGGCACTAATTCTGCTCCATACATTTAAATAAAAGTAAAGGCGTGGACGATAAACCCGCACCACCCTTTAAATAAATATTGCCGTATGGGTAATAAACCTACACCATACCATAAATAAAATAAATGTGGGGATAAAAACCTCCACCTAATATGAAGTGCATAATATATTATATAGTGTGGGCAATATAACTGCGCCACTATTCAAGATATAATAGATGGGTTTTAAGATCACACCATCATTTTATTACAATAATTTGTATTACAACGCGATGGGTAAAAAATTACACCACCATAAAATAACAGGACTGATTAAACAACATAGAAATTACGTTACAAAGAAGTGAATTAAACAAGCATGGATTAAACAACATAGAAATTGTGAGAACACAAAAAGGAAAGTTTGCATGTCGTTGTAGTAGTAAAGTGAGAGTAGACATATGACAGAGAGGAGACAGAGAAGTAACTACATAGTGTTGAGTTGGAAAAATTTCAGAAATAAAAGAAGAGACTATCGTGCTGATAACGTGTTATAAAATAACCTGGAATATATGCGGATATTGAGCTGCACGTAAAATAGATGAGACACAGCTTTTAACGAGGTTCGGCTATGCCTACGTCCTCGGAGAGCAGCAGCAGTAACCTTTCACTATAAAATGATATGGCTACAACTTTAGTGTTTACAACATATGTGGCTCACTGAATTTTCTCTCTAGGAGAATTTCTCTCTGCTTTCTCTTCTCTCTTTTCTTTTTCTTCTTTTCTTATTTTTTCTTTCTCTGATGGTGGTCTTATTTATAGGCTGAAATAATCACTATTCACTATTCACCCGTGACAGACAAACTCTACCAAAGTCTCCAAATGAATAGTAATGTCACTATTCACCCGTGACAGACAAACCCTACCAAAGTCTCCAAATGAATAGTAATGAATAGTTAGTGAGCTCCACACCAAGACTTTTACAACATAAACATTAATAAGCAACACTGCTACAGAAGATATGCATAGAAGTCCAGTTGAGTTACTAAACTTGAAATATAGAATAAGAAATCATATTCGCAGGCACCGAAAACAAACAGCTAACGTTGGGACAGGGAGAGAACGTACATTGACCTCATTATCGACACAGTTTTCAGGTATGCACGCCAGCATCAATGAATTGTAGGGCAGCCTTCTGTACATACAGCTAAAGGAAAACAGTATAAATTTAAAAAAAAAACAATCAGTGCTTATTCCCATTTTTTAAAAAAAGAAATTGAAAAAGAAAGGTCTGAAGACATACTGCAACCCTTCTCTTCTCGGCAAGCAGCATACGTTTCTTCAATGAAAAAAAGGAATAAAGTAATTAGTTCTTTGTTCGCATGAAACAACAGAAAAGAAAAGGTATATATATGAACACATTACCCTTACAGCTTCGTCCCACTGCTCAGCAACAATACTCTCAAATAAAACAGAAGGGACGTGTTTGATCTTGTAGAAATCCTCTCCTCCTTCCTGAAGGCGACTACAGAATGTATCAGGCATCAACTTTATGGTTATTTCCTTAAGGGTAGAAACATATTGCAGCCCATCTGGAACTCCTACCAACGTAATCCAATTTTCAATGTACAATCTGCACAGGCTAGGCAAGGCTTCTTCGGACACCCACCAATGGGATAATTCGGACAAACCATTAAGGTAAAGAACTTCAAGAGAAGGAAAGCCCTTACTCGAGCAAAACAAATTTTCAGAACCAGCCTCAAAAGCTCCATCTCCAAGGCAAAGGGTTTGTAATTTTGGCAGCTTCTCTAGTATTCTTATCTGGGTGTCCTCGAGACATGTACCACACAACGTTAGCTTGGTGAGGTTTGGATAGGTTGGGAGATCTTCAGGTAAATTTCCCATTGGCCCCTTTACTTTCAGCTTGGATACATGACGACATCTATATACTATACTTTTTAATATATCCGTTGAAGTAGACACCACACAGAGAGACTGAACACGGTTAATTGTGAAGATTGCCGCTTTCGAGATTTCCTCCAAAATTTCAAAGTTCCTTGACCTTACATGTACCGACAGCTTTCTAAGATTCTTTAATTGAACAAGTTCTTTAAAATCACAGTCTTGGTTCGAAATATGAACTAACGTCTGCAAACTGCCAAGACTAGCCAATGACAGCTTCTCACTTACGCTGTGTTCGTAGGGCATGTATAAATGTCTCAATTGTACCATCTTTGAAAACACATTAGGTATTTTCACCACCACCTTATCTTTACAGCGTACATCTAGAGTTTGCAAACACACCAAACTAGCTACAGACGATGGCAATTGATTCATTTCACTATTCTTCAGACTTAAAAACCTTAAGTGGACAAGATCCCCAATATTACTGGGCAACTTTACTTCAAAACGCATCTCTTCAAACTTCAAAACTCTAAGCAATTTGAAGTCATTGAACATTTTTTCTATCATTTTTTTTTTCCATATGAGGCTGCCAAAGTATAACAGAGACCTGAGTTGGCCATCTCTTTCATGTCTTGTGGGGGCTAAATAATCAACTTTTTCGTCCAAATAGATGGCACGTCTTCGAACTTTACCGATAGGTGCTGCCTTGCTTGCTGTGGAAGCAAAATTGACAATATCAAAAAAGTTCTCCTCGTTTCCCTTTGACAAGCATAAGTCTCGCATAAGATCATGGAGACGACATGTTTTGATCTTCTTAGTTGAACCATATTTTCCAACTTGAACCATACACCTTTCTACCAACTCAGTTAAGCAACCATATGATACATCTTCAATCATGTCTATAGATGTTGAAGATATAAGACCTTCTGCCATCCATAATTGAGTTAGTCTTTTCACAGGTATCTCATAATCCTCAGGAAAATGGCCTAAATATAGAAAGCATAACTTTAGGCGATATGGTAGGTGATCATAACTCAATGCCAGCACCCATGACGCACCTTTATAGCCTTGATTTTTGTATTCAGGTTCAAGGTTTGTGCCTCTCCTTATATATACATCAACATTCTTATACACTTTATACCACTCATCAACTGATCTTTTTCTAGCTAGAAGTTCTGCAAGCACAATGACAGCTAATGGCAAACCTCCACAATGTTGAAGCATCTTCTTTCCTAGTTCTTCCTTCTTAGCATAAATTTCAGCCACTGAAAACAATAAATATAATAGAGAGCAAAATTAACCTATTTTGTTCAATATGGCTTTCTATATCACCAATGTCCCTTGCTTGAATTATTTTCACTCTAGAACCTAAAAGTTTATGAAGTTTCTTAACCTCACTGCTTGGAAGTAAAAAACAAAATCAATTCCAAGCACATTATAATAATTCATTGCTTGGAGGTTAAAAACCAAAATGATTTTTTAAAACATTAAGGGTAATATGTTGAATTGCCCCCTGAACTCGTACATAACTATCAATTTATCATTGAATTTTTTTTTAAAAAAAACTAAGGACTTGAATTAATTTTTATTATCAATTTTCCCCTGCGTTCTAAGTCGTCAACATTTCATCTAAATTGCCCGTTAAATACGAGATTAAATTGGTCATTTTATATGTTAACAATAATTAAATATTATAAAATAAAATAATAAAAAAATCATTTTAATTAAAATTCGGACCCGCACAACCTGCGACCCACAACCACTCATCCCCTCCCTTCTACCAGACAAACAACTTTTTTCATGGGTTGGTGCAATTTTCATGGGTCTTTGCTGGGGAGAGGTGGCTTGGGGAAGGGGAACTAGGTTTCAAAAAGACCCCAAATTTGAAGTTGTCGAGGTTTGTCGGAGATCGAGAGAGAGGGTGGCTGTGGGGAGATTGGGTTGCGATGTTGGTAGGGTTCGTATCTAGGGCGGCGACGACGGACGGGGGAGGGGGGAGGAAGAGAAGGAGACGGGAGATAGGAGATAGGAGGGGCAAAATAATAAAAAATTTACCTTGTTCGCAGAGAGAGAGAGAGAGAGAGAGAGCTAGGGGATGGGGGATGGGGGATGGGGAGGAGTTGTTCTGGGTCTGTGGGATGTGGTGCTGTCTGTGGTTACTGTGTGTGTAGAGTAAATTTTTAAGGTGGGATAATGTGTTTTGGTTGGAGCGTGAGAGACAGGGAGAGACATAAGGTGGCGGTGGAGTGTAGATGATGGCGGGTGGTAGGAGGTGGCTCCAGGTGTGAAGGGGTTAATACAGTTTTTTTTTTTTTTTTCCTTGTGTTTTACGTTTTATATTATATTCATGTGTTTTATTATTTTTAACTTCTTAATTTTCTAAATAAAAAGTCAAAGGTAAATTGACAATTGAGTGCAATTTCAAGGCACAATTTCAAGGGACAATTCGGCAGATTACCCAAACATTAAGAAAACAAAAGAATGTCAAACGCTTAAATAATATTCAAAAACCAATCCATGTTTGAGATAGTGTTTCATCGTGGGAAAAATTCATCAAAGATGATACAGAACAGACACATAATTGCAACAATCTATCACAATATGAAATGAAAAGAACCTGTACTGAAGCAATATCTTGATAGAAGGATATTATGCAAGCTACTCCTAGAAATTATACTGACAGCGATAACATCACGAGCTTGATAGTAAAGAGGAAAAGATGTACCAGTACTTCTAACTACCTAAATTTTTCACACAAGATGAATGTTGTCTTCTACGTGATTTACAGATTTCCAATATGCATATAGCATTTTGCTAATGACCATTTGGTCCGAGTCTTCATTTTGTTAGAAAAGTTTATGAGTTAATCTCAAAGATAACCGTTGATGAATGAAGTATAAAAATGCATAATACAGTGGTCTCTAAACTAAAGGTCAAAACCACTTTGTGTTGTAGCAATGGGCCCTATAGGAGCCCACTTCAGCACTACCTGTCAAACCATGCTAAGTTATTATCCCCATCTTAACCACCTAAATCCAATATTTGGATTGGCCTAGACTTAATGGACTTCTAGGTGTAGGACTTCAACTTGAGGCCTCGGTGTAATTAGCAATGGACTATTTATATTTTGAACGCGTGTAGATTATTATTGTATTATGCAATGTGGGACTTAAACATCATGACTTTTAATGAGCCACCTACACCAACAATCTCCACCTTGGTGATATCCAAGTTAAGGGTAACCCGCACTTTACAAACACTCATACTTTTCAAGGATGACATGGTCCCCGCAACTCCACCTCTTCCTACACGGATTTCTTGAGCCTCGCTAGGAGCCCTTGCGCCACTAGGATTTCGTTGAGCCTCTACCTTTCCTCCACTAGACACCTTGCTCTACTAGCCCGCTCCACCTTTTCTCCGTCAATCCAGGAATTTGCTTGATTCATCTCCTTGAACATGTCAATGCCTCCACCTTGAACCAAGTGCGTTGTAGCTAAATCAAGTTTTTATACCAATTGTGTTCCTATTCTTCTAGTGAAATTTCTCAAGGGGATCGTCAGAGAGGATGTAGGCACATTGCTGAATCTTTATAAATTTTGTATTCTTGGTTACTTTGTTTCCTTTGGTGTGTGCAATTTTCTTTGTGGTTGGTTTGCTTGTGTTTTTCTTCATAGTCCATTGATAACAAGCTTTTTGGTGCGGGCTAAAGTACAACATGTGGTATTAAAGCTTGGATCTAAGGATGGGGATGGTTGTTTCAAGTATGGATTAAAAGATCATTAGAAAGAGAATTGTCATATATGGAAAGAGAATAGACAAGTTGAAGAATGCTGAAAGTTCAAAAACAGCCAACATGTCTATTGGAGACACTAATGATGAACTTTTGATGGTTACAGATGAGGGTAACAGAGAAGTCATTGCAATTTCTTTGGGTAAGAGTTCTGCTTCAGTTTATATTTTAGATTACGGGTGTTATTTTCATATGTGTTCAAATAAAGATTGGTTTGATACATATAAGGAAAAGAAGGTTAGGAAAGTTATGTTAGGAGACAAGGAGCAAGGAATTCAACACGGGGGATCTCGTTTCTGCACCAGAGATCTCAATGACCCAAGCTTAGTTCTAGGTGGAGCACCACCTCACCTATGGTGCTTGAAGGCAAGTGGTTTCTTGCCAAGGTAAAGCTCCTGGAATCCAAGAGGTTTAAGAGGTTATGAGGGTCAACAATTGTCCATGGTTGATTAATTGTTCGCCAAAGTGAAATTTTTTTAAATATTGGCTCACCATTGTGATGCAGAGGAAGAAAACATGGTAGCAATCGATTGACAAAAGACAGACGACAGCAACAATTTTCAGAGGTGTAGTGATATAGAACACATGGCCGAGTTGATCAAGGAATAGCTAGACAGGCACGCATGTCATCGCGGCAGCAAAGCCCAATCTGTGTAAGTATAGGCCTTGAGCTCAGCATCGGGCCCATAACCTATCGTTTCAAAGAGAACGGCATGACAAGTGCAAGTATGGGCTACTTTAGCCAAATTCTATCGTTTACGTTGACTTTTCAGTGTATAAAGTTTTTAGAATATTTTGAGAAACTTCTATTATTTTCCTTTTTGTTTTCCAATAAGTTTTCCTAGCAAGTCTTGGGTTTCTCATTAGCTTTCCAAGCAAGTTTAAGGTTTCTCTTGTATAAAGGAATGCGTTGGAGCATCTTGAATTATTAATCTTATTTTCAATCAATATATTTGAGGTTTACTCAATTTCTCTAGTGGATCCTAATTTGTTGGTGGCTTCCGACATTGCTACTTGTATGGTTATCATTCGATCTTCTTATCCATTATATCTCGCTGCGTCAGTTGGTATCAGAGCATGTTTTTGCCAGACTCGAAGTGCCTTCAATGGCTCATCTAGACGGAGAAGATAAAGCCCATGGAGACGAGGAACCAATCACTCGTGATGAATTCAATACAGAAATCGAGGGTCTATGTCAAACCAAGAACTTAGGAAACCAAGAACGGCCAGCTAAAGACAGAGGGGACTATTGACGTAACGAACGACGTCCTCCTTGGCGCCTTGGTCAGGAAGATAGTGATGTGGAGCCGGAGGAAGAAATTCATGACGATCATGCCTAACCCAGTAGCCAATGCCAAGAAGACTTATCGCTTTAAGACTAAAATTCCATATTTCAAAGGGCATTTATAAGTTGAAGATTTCTTAGATTGGCTTGTTGAAGTGGAGAGGTTTTTTGAACTTATAGAAGTCCCTAAGGCAAAGATGCTAGTTATCATGGCTAAAGAGGTTGTGAGATATGAGTTGTTGATTGCGCTGTATGAAGCCGATGAAGACTTTAAGGAGATTTGGTCCAAGGGTGTTTGCAACCAACCTGTTATAGATTTTCACCTCCTGAGACATCCTTTGAAAAATGATGTGAGAAAGATCGTGCAAAAGTGTTACACTTGTAAGGTGTCTAAGGGTCAATCTCAAAACATTGATCTTTATATGCCTTCGCATGTGCCTAATGATATTTGGCAGGACTTTTCCATAGACTTCATGTTGGGACTCCCCCATACACGAAGGAGAGTAAATTTTGTTTTTGTTTTTGTTTTTGTTGACAGGTTCTCCAAGATGATGTACTCCATCTCGTGCAAGAAAACGAATGATGCTGCTGGCATAGCCAAATTGTTTTTTTAGAGAGGTTGTTTGTTTGCATGACGTGCCCAAATCCATCACCTATGATCGTGACACCAAGTTCCTCAGTTATTTCTGGATTACTTTGTGGAAGACGTTTGGAACCGCCCTTTATCGCCGCAGTACTGCACATCCCCAAACTGATGCCCAGACAGAAGTTATTAATAGAACTTTGGGTAATATGATCCTTAACATCTATGGAGACAAACCCAAACAGTGAGAAAAAGCACTGCCTCAAGTTGAGTTTGCTTATAACAGTGGTATTCATAGTGCCACAGGAAAATCACCTTTCGCTTTGGTTTACACTTTGGTTCCTAACCATGTGATTGATTTAATGAAGTTATCTAAGGCCCATGGTGTAAGTACCACAGTTGAGCATATGGCAGAAAACATCCAAGACATGAAGAATGAGGTCAAGGAGATGTTGGAGTAAACCAATGCTAAATACAAAGCCACCGCAAACAAATATAGGCTAGTCAAGGTGTTCAATGAAGGCGACTCCTTCATGCTCTATTTGAAGAATGAGATGTTTCTAGTAGGTACTTATCGCAAGTTACAATCCCGCAAATATGGTCCATACAAGATTCTAAGGAAGATCAATGACAATGCATGGAGAATTCAAGCACTTTAAATGTTGCTGACTTGTATGCATTTCATGAAGATGAGCCGCTTTATCTTAAAAATAACTTAGGGTTGAGTTCTTCTGAAGTGGAAGGGACTGATGTAGAACACATGACCGAGTTAATCGAGGAACAACTGGACAAGCGCGCACGTCGTCGCGGCAACAAAGCCCAATCTGTGCAAGTATGAGCCCCGAGCTTATAATCAAGCCCATGACCTATCATTTCAAAGAGAACAGCGTGGCAAGTGCAACTCACTGCTTTTCTATTATGCATGGGCTATTTTAGTCAAATTCTATGGTTTATTTTAACTTTTCACCGTTTAAAATTTTTAGAATATTTTAGGAAACTTTTATTATTTCCTTTTTATTTTCTAATTAGCTATCTTAGCAAGTATATGGTTTCTCTTGTATAAAAGGAATGTGTTGGAGCATCCTGAATTATTCATCTTATTTTCAATTAATATATTTGAGATTTACTCAATTTCTCTGATGAATTCTAATATTGTTAATTATTATATCTCGCTGCGTCATGTGGTGACCGTTGGGATTGGCCATCCAACCGGTTGGTTTCTTCCCTAGAGCAGCAGCGTCAGCGACCATTGGTCAGTCCTGCTATGGTGACAGATCGGTTTAGTCCAAAGAGGTCGATGTTTCATACAAGGCAGTCTTGTTTTTAGGGCGGCCAGTTGACTCTTTTTGAGAGACCTGTCGGTTTTCCCAACCCCATCGATAATGACGCATTTTTTTTACATATTTTAATAGGGTTTTGATTGGGCTTGGTTTCCTACTTCAAGTTAAATTCTAACCCAAGTTCTATAAGCTATAAATAAGGCATCAAATTTGGGGTTGAACAATGGTGTGAGTGTAATAGAGAGCTAGAGGCTACGGGGATTTTCTTGTAACAAAAGTTGTTCTTTGTACTCAAAGCGATCATAGGCATGTTGTCGAACGTCTTAAATTCTTGTGTACTTGGTTGGTTTGTTTGCTTGCTTTGGTGTGTGCAATTTTCTTCGTGGTTGGTTTGCTTGTGTTTTTCGTTATAGTCCATTAATAATGTCTTGGCCAAGAATTATTTTCAACGGGTGTGTGCTAAAGTACAACGGTTTGAAAAGAGTTGATTTCCATTGAAAAGAAAAGGAAAATAATTTGATCTACATGAATGCGGTAGTTTTTATTAGTCTATTGACAAATAAGTTCAAAATCGAGATGAAAGAGCTGGTTGAGAAAATACCTGTATCATCCCTTCCAAAGATAGCTATATTCTCGAACAATTTCCAGCTTTCATTAGCATTTAGTGGCCGAGATTCATGAAGAAAACCATTTTCATCTACATGCAAAGCTACTTCTTTGTTGCGTGTCGTGAGCAATATGCAGCTCTTTGTTCTCTTGTTTACTGGAAATCCAGCTTTTATAGAGTTCCAGGTACCAGTGTTCCAAACATCGTCAAGGACCACCAAACAACACATATTTTCGAGGAGAGTATAGAGGAGTTCTGCTATTTCATCCCTCTTCTTTCTTTCAATTTCTTCTCTTTGCTCTTTGGTAGCAGCAGTTAGCTTAATTAAAACTTCTTCCAAAACAGCTCTTCCTTCATATTGTTGAGATACACACACCCAAGCAAAAGAATCAAAATGACGCCTAACTTTATTGTGATGATAAACTTGTCTTGCAAGGGTCGTCTTTCCTGAACCGCCCATCCCCAAATGGAAACTACTCGGTGAAATTGATGTTCTTCTTCTTTCAACAAATGTGTAGCCAATATCTGTACATCGCCCTCTATCCCAACAACATGGCGTTCACTGAAATGAGCGTAGGTTAGCCTCTGATCATGTTGCCTCTCAACAGATGAAGAACTACCTTCACTCCCTGACCCGATTGCCTTGATATCATAACATTCCACTCTGGACCTCAACTTAGAAAGTTTGGTTGTAATCTTCTCGATTTCAGACCCAGTCTTATGAAGATAAAATCCTTCTCTCAAGATACAAGCAAACCTTTTCAGGACTATTGTCATGCTTCCTTTCCTCTTGGAAGCCACTTTCAAGACAAAAGTCTCAATCACATCCTCCAAATCATAAGCAGCATCTCTAACAGTTGCAACCCAAACGCGTACCACTTCGTCTTCTCCTTGTTTGGCATCTGCATCTTTCAGGTAGCCCAGCATCAGTCGTAGCTCGGTTTGTGCAAGCTCAACTTGCTCTCCGACTCCACTTAAAAAGTTGGCTTCCTGAAGGATGAAATCTCCAAGCGGCTTTAGGCCTTCAGTGACAATTGAAACAACAGCCTCAGCCATATTTCTGCTCTTCGCCAACAGTGAACGACTAATTACCTCTGCAGCTTTTTTCTCTTCTGTATCTTGAAGCAATGAAATTTTCTTCTGATCAGTGCTGGGAAAGTCAAAGTTTCTTCTGCTTGTAAATGTTCCTTTTGCATATTTTATAATCAATTTGCTGATCACTCTATATTCTCCACCTGTCTCTTCTTTTCATTTTCTTTATTTGCTGTAATGCACTACTTTGTCCCATATATGGAAAACTACAGCAGGGAGAGATAAGAAAAGAACACCTTAGAAAAAGACATTGTGCAGATAAGATTGCACAGAGATATGGATAAGCCACGCCAACATTTCACATCTAACACGGCAACACCTCAATCATAGAAGACAAGTGAAATCACACCTAATTCGTGCTGCACACTTATTATATTTTAAATCAATACGCGAATTTTATCATATTTAAATTAATATTCAATCAGGCAAATAATAAGAAAAAATTTAAATAACAAACTAACCTTTAGTTTAACGACATTTCTCTTCTCACAATCAAAAGAAGTTTTAAATTTGATTCTACAAAACAGTCAAACAAATATATGCATACACTAATCGAGTTATTTACATCAATATCTCCTCAGTTTTTTCGTGTTTTCACAAAACTCCTTAAATCCCTTAAAGTCTTAAATTATTTCACAAAACCTCTTTTACATAATATTCCTTCAAAAATATGTTGATTTCATATAGATATTTCTTTTGTGTAGAGGTTGGGCTCAAATGGTAATACTTTTTTTTCTTTTTTTCAATTTTCATTTTCTTGTTAAAAGATGGAAGGAGATGAGAGATAGAGATGAAGTAATGGAGAATAAATCTTAAAACAAAAAAGAAAATATATTAAGGCTTAAATGTCAAAATAATTCATGTGTTTTACTGTATTTGCCAATTTAGTCCATATATTTTTTATTTCTCTAATTTAGTCTCTATGTTTAGCATCGTTAGTCAATGTGATCCAATCTATTAGATTCACCATTAAATAACATTATAGACCTTTTTGTTTAAAAACAAAAAACAAAAACCTTTTTTAAATTAATTTAAAAAATAAAATTTGAATTTCTAATGGGAGAGTTACAAGCAGCTTTAACATTGTATGGTCATCTCCCAAGGAAAAACATTATCTGTTGTACTATTTTGATCTTTGTGTATGTGCAAAAAGGCTATCTGGGAAATGCTATTAAGATATTTGCTGAAATGACTCAAGGAGGAAATGTGGCTAACTGGAATGCGATGATCACTGCGTTGACCCAGTTAAAAATCGCCGGCTTCAGACCTGATAAAGGCACATTGATTTGTTTAATTCAATTTTAAAATTGAAGTTTTAATATCTTAAATTAATTCAATTTTTTTAATTAGTTTCAAAATGGTTTTTTAAGAAACAAAAATATGTTTATAATGTTTATTTAACGGATTGGACCACATTGGCTACCGATGCTAAACACAGAAATTGGCCAAATTGGAAACACATACTAAATTGGTCAACACAGTAAAACACAAGGACCATTTTGACATTTAAGCAAAAGAGTAATGTAAGTTGTTCTAGTGCCCGTTTATCATTGCTTATTTAGGATGATAAGTGATTTTAAAAAAAATTTGAGAAGCCTAGCCAGTTTGGTAAATTATGAAAAAATCTCTTATTGTTAAAATTTGTGGTGAAAAAATGCTATAAAGGGAAGCAGCTAACGAGGTGTTTTTATTTTCTGATTATGTGGGAATCAATTTTAAAGAGCCACTAGGTTTAATGAGATTTACAAACTTCCAAAAATACCCCCAATTTATTTCACACAATTTCTTCTCTTCATGCGTTTTCTCCTTCGCATCCCTTTTTCTTCTTCAAGCCATCTCTTTAACATAGTTCCCCCCTTCTCTTGAACCTCTTCTATTCTTCGTTTTTCTTGTTGAATCAGTTGAAGCACACTCCTGAGAAGCCACAAGACTCACGTAAAAGGCATATTATGTTTATTTCTTCTTAATTTCATTCTTCCCTTTCTCTCTTTAATTTCTAGGGTTTTAACTTCAATAGTTGTTGGTGTCCCTTTTTTTTCGTTCCTTTTTTTGTTTCTTTGACATAATATTTATTATTAACTGAATATATTGGATACAAATATTCAATTTTCAACATAATACTTTATTTAATTTATAATTAAAATAAATTTTAGGGTGTGACGAAAACATATTTAATATAAATATATATAAGTGAAAGTGAAAGTGATTTCCCTTTTATCAAACACTTTAACAGAAAAGTCATTTCAACTTAATGCCATTTTTAGTCATTATACACAACTCACAGCACTTTAACAAAAAAAAATTATAAAACACTTAGAAACTGATTATTGTACAAACAACATCTTAACAAACAGTTTACCAAATACCAAACTGTTTTCTCTCATAGCTGATTTCTCTCACAACAAATCTAGTAGCGATTATTTTCATAGTACAGCAATACCAAACTAGCCCTTAGTTTTTTATATGAAGTTTTATTCCATCTTCCTTGCTATTAAAAATAAAAATTGAAAGCCTAAGCGTTATCAACAACCCTTTGTTCGTTTGTTCAAATCGTTGATCAACTCCATATATGCATAATTCGCAAGTGTATGATAGATATGGTGTTTATTGCTATTTCTATTTTTTTAATAAAAAAAAATTGGTGCTAAGTGTAATGTATTCGAAAATGTGTTGAAAATAGAGTGCAACTACTAGAGTAATCCTAATTCAAAATTGATTTAAATTGCTTTTTTGATATTTATTATATTCTAGTTTCTTTTGTCTACAAGATTTTAATTCTATTCGGAGATTTATTTCCTATTCTATTAGGATTTTTTTTTATTTATTTACAAATCTTGTGTAATTAGGAGTTTATTTGTTCCCTTGTATAACCCTGCTAGGGTTTACACACTTATATACCTCCTTTTGGAGAATGAAAAAATATCAGAAAATATTCCACCCCATATTGTTTGACTTGGCATAGCTAACTTTTGGTGACTTGTGGATTGTGCCCACCCGTGTTCTAGCCTCATATTCTTTCTACCAGTTTCGTGTGTGCCCTCTTGGGTTTGTGTACTATGTTGCAGTGTTCCTGCCTCTACCGTGTCCATGTCAATCCTATCTTCATGCATCGGTCGTATTTGTGTCTCTGCTGTGTTCCGTTGTGTACTCTGCCATGATCTGTTAAGTTTCTGCTACAATCATGAGTGATAACTCCATTGTTGGTGTTGTTGCTGCTGCTTCTACAAATTTGTGTGTTTCAGACTCTATTCTAAGTATTGGCTCCAATACTTGGATAATTGACAATGGTGCTTTTGATTATATGACTTATTATGCTAATTTTTTTGATGAGTTGGTCTAGTAACACCCATGACCCATATAACTAGTGCTAATAGCTTGCCCTCTCCAATTACTGGCGATGGAACAATCTCCCTCACTCCTACTAGGTTCTTATCTCGTGCTTTACTAGTTCCCACTATCCATTATAACTTGTTATCTATAGTCAATTACTTGATACATTTAATGCTTCTACTACGTTCTATCCTACACATTGCTTTTTTTAGAATCTCAAGACTCACGAGGTGATTGGCAATGTAAATGGATATGGGGGCTATATTATTTGACATTGCATGATGCACCAGTTCGTAATCGTATCGTTAATAATGTTCAAAGCTGCAGTGTCAAAGACAAACAACAACTTTGGTTATGGCATCTTCGCTTGGGACACCCTTCGTTTGGCTATCTTAAGTTTATGTTTCCATCTTTATTCTGCTCTTATGATGAGTCCGGTTTTTTAAGTGTAAGACATGTATTTTGGCAAAGAGCCATCGCATTGTGTTTTCTTTAAGTGACAGTAAAGCTTGGTAGATTTTTATGTGTGGGGTCCGGCTCTCGTTACTTCGAACGAATGTTGTTGGTTCGTCATATTTATTGATGATTGTACCTGACTCACTTGGGTTTTATTATTGAAAAATAAACATAATGTTGCTTCCATCCTTCTAGAGTTTTGTACTATGGTATCTACTCAGTTTCAGGCTCGAGTCAAATATTCCAAACTGATAATATAGGAGAATATGTGAATAATAATTTAGCGTATTTCTTCTGTGCTCAAGTTATTATTCACTAAACGATCACCCATTTTACCTATCAATAAACTGGTGTGTCTGAAAGGAAGAACCGACGATTGCTTGAAGTTGCTCGCTAACTCATATTAGATATGTCTGTTTCCTATCATCCTTAGGGCATGATGTTCTATCTGCTACCTATTTGATCAATCATAGTCCTAGTCGTGTTCTTGATTTCAAGACTCCGCATAATTATACAATTAAGTTCACTAACCACACACAATTACATTTAAAAACAAATCTTCTTCTCTTTAGGCTTAGTGGTACAGCTCCCACTTCATCTTCTTTTATTTTCTTTGCTTGCTGCAAAACTCCACTCCAATTATTAGTAATGAATCTGCTTCACCTAACTTCCCCACAATCAATAACATCTCATGCTTAGGTCAAAACAACCAAGCACACTTAACTTAACCTTAGGTCAGCGTGACCAGCAACTTTAAGGGCTCACGAATTGGGCTTCCCTTAAGCAAATGATGACTTTGAGCCCTCCATTTTGAAGTTCAGAATGTCATATTTCCAACCACATGTCATTTGGGCCAATCCAAGGTTGGAGGAAGAAGTTAATCCTGAAAAAAATTACCAACTCATTTAACAACACAGACAAAATTCATCCTAAGCATGGTTCTGTGTTTGGCGGGTAATAGACTCCAGATTTATCCAATGGGGCTGCATTTTGGATATGCTATAATAAGCACCCATTTGAACAACTTCCATGAAGGATGTAGCCTCATCCAAGTTGAGTAGGTTTCTGAAATAAAGCTTGAAATGTGACCTATGAAACTGGACTAGCAAGGGAGTGTGGCCTAAAATGGGATTTTCTTTAAGCTCTTCTTCCATTCATCCAAATCAGGCCTCAACATGCTTGAATTATGCTCTCTTGCTCTATTGGCCGTAAAAATACACAAAGAGAGGCAAATGACTTAGAATTCTAAGAAACTAAGCAAAATGAGTAAGTAAATAGGACATGTATATGTATGAAATTATGAGCTTAATAGACTTCAAGCTAGAAAAGCCAATGGAGTTACATTGTGACAACAAGTCAGCTATCGATATTGCCCATAATCCAGTTCAACATAATCGAACCAAACATCACTACTACATTTTACGATTTGCGCGACGAAGACAATTTCGTCGCGCATAGTTGAATTTGGTCGCACACAATCAAGCGCGACAGAACATTCGTCGCGCGTAATCTGTCGCGCAAAGATCGTGAAGAAAGACTTTGCGCGACCGATTGTATCACTCGTCGCGCAAATTTGTGCGACGGTTACCCTTCGTTACACAAAAGGTTCAGAGACAGCGCAATAGTTCGTCGCACAAACTTATGCGCGACGAAAGAGAGTTTGTCGCCACAACGATGCGCGGCGAATAATATTCGTCGCGCAATACGTCTCGTACACATTTGCGGCACTAAGAGATCTTCGTCGCGCATACGATTTTTGCGCGACGAAAATTTTCGTCGCACGGTACGTGTCGTAGATATTTGTGGCACAAACAGATCTTCGTCGCGCAATTCGTGTCAACACATTTTGCGCGACGAAAGACTTTTGTCGCGCAAATCCTTTTTGAGCGACGAAAATGTTCATCGCGCAAGAATAAATTATATGTATTTAAAAAATGAAACAATTTTATTTTGTAATATATAAATTTACGCGACGAGAAAAATTTCATCGCGCAAAATTAATATATATAATTATTATTTAATTTTAATATTACTTTTTATTTTATTTTATAAAAAAATAAATTTGGTTTTTTTTTTTGGGTAATAAAATGAAATTCCAATAAATAAATAAAAAGAATTGTAAAGAACATATTTATTATATAAAATAAATGTATGCTGCAAGAGAAATATTTAAAAAATAATTATGAAAATAAAAAAACTAATCAAATAATGTTCCAAAATCTACATTATCGTCTGGCACATGCAGTTTAGAGGTCTGGGGGTCTACAGGGGCTGTCGTCTGGTGGGGATGCTCGGGATGGACGGGCTCGGAGGTCGGCGCATCAAAATGCGGGACTGGAATGCCGGACTGTGCGAGGGACTGCAGAATGACCGACATCTGACTCTGAAGAGTGGCCACCTGTGCTGTCAAAGCAGTGACCATCATGAGGGACTGCAGAATGCCGGACTGGTCGACGTTTGTGGTGGCGCATGGGCTACTTTTTGGCCAGTCCTTGAGTCCTAAAATAACCCTCATGTCGTCCCAAGTATGATGATATGCTCGGCTATGATTTTGGTTATCGTTTGATTGTCAATCGGATATCACATATTAGGCGTTATCCGAGTTCGACATGTTTGAACTGTTGAATCGACTCCATTTCAATCTAGACATCCCTAGAATCGTGTAGGAATTCGAGGATCGTGAATCAGAGCCCCGGATGTTCCGATTCAATAATTTAAAGTTTTTGTTAAATGTTAACCATCCGATCGTGTGATCGCAAGTGATCCGAACGTTCGATCCAGACTAAACTTGTAGGACATGTCTATTAAACCTTGTTGAACCCATAAGAACTTTCACATCGATAACCAGAGGTCGTGGCCCCGTGGGCCCAGCTGACTGGTTTTGGGAAGTTTGACCACTCGGTCGACCGAGAGTTTTCTGAGGTAGTTCCATCCTTCAAGAAGTGTTAAAACAATCCTATAAACGAGGCTTGTCTGTTATTTGAATTATTTTGATTATGGTTGGACTCTGAGGTTATATTTTAGTACTTTACTGTAGTCCTGTATGTTATTTCAGATATTCAAAGTTTATGCATTATTGGAAGTGATGGAATCTCTAGGAGTTATCATTTATTTATTAATTTATTTACTTATTTATCTATTTATTATTATTATTATTATTATTATTAAAGTATCAGACTGAGGGATATTAGATGATTTAATATTTATGAGTTATTATGTAATCGATTTTATTTTTTAAGAATACTATATTGTGTTTAGTTGTGAAGAGTGGGAAGTCATTATGTTATTAGCTAAAGATAGCAAAAAGTGTTATCATCATTGCATGAAAGTTTCTCTCGGGAGGCAAAAAACTTACTTGTAACGAGATATCACTGTTTTGCTATTCCTAACCAATAACATAATGACACGCATGATAACTTTAGGATTTATGGTTTCTCTACCTTGGGAGCACACCAAAAACCTGAACCAATCCAAACACCCCATCAAAGTTAATTTTTAAAAAATTGGAAAGAGGTGGTTTCCAACCATAGGATTTTGCTTTTTTATTTTTCTATTTTTTAAAGGAAACATTATTTTCCATTTATTTATAGGAAATTGAGCAAGTGTGAAACAAATGCCTTCTGCAACAATTGTAACAACAGCCTCAGCCATGATTTTCTCCAAAAGAAAACAATTAAACCAGCTCTTTTTTTTTTCTTGTCTTACCTTCTCTTCTCTTTCTTTGGATTAATGAAATAAAATTTGCTTTAATTTCTTCTGATTTAGAGCACTTCCACCCCTATGGACAAAGGCAAAACAAAGGCTGTCACTATTTATGTGAATAGTGGCTGCCCTTGTAATTTTGTTTCCACCCCTATGGTAAAGGCAATGACAATTACTATTCACATGAGATATGAGGAGATGAATTTATATAGAATTTTGGTGTGTGAAGTAAAGAATATGGCTAGAGATTTATAATAATAAAAAATTCTGAATTTTTTTTGTTATTTAAATTGGTTGTTGACGTCATTATGATGTCAACATTGTGTCACCTTATCCAGATAGCAGCACGAGCTAGACTTGCCTAGGTTAATAGGTCCCACACCTTGCCTAGGCTTGCCCTTGCGCTTTGGAGCCATTCGCGGGCCTAGGCCCTATCCTACCCAGTCAAAAGGCCTTGCGGGGACTTGCTCTTATGTACGATGAAGTCCCTTCAACCCTTGGTAGATTCCCAAATTAATTTCTATAATTAAAGTCTCAATCTGATGACTCATATGAATCAACTACTCTTTTGTTATATTGCACCTTGTGATTTCGGCACCCTGCCGACTCTCTTTGTTAATTAGTTTATTAGTTCTTTTTTGTTAAATATTAAGGTATTATCTAAATTAAAGTATAAACACGAACTACTCAATTTTACGTTGATTGAGTAAACTACTCAGGGCCCATAATTACAGTTTGAACCGATCGTCTCATCAGTTCGATTGAATTGATATCCTCCTATACCGTTCTCTATCTCATCCTAACTCCAATTCCATGAGCCACTGTGTAATTGAAATAAACATACTTAATTTACTAAATAGACAATTTTAATACATGTAATAAATCCAATATAACAGCTAGCGTTACTTCTCCAGAACCATGCCTTTTTCCCGTTTTAAAGAGGTGTTTACCCCTTTTCCTAAGGATGTCATGGTCTCGTTTGTATCATGAGCATGTCATGGTCTCCACTGGGAAACATGAGATCCAATTTATTTTCATTGTAATCTGTGTAAGTTGTAAAATTTGGAAGGAAAAATCGTTAGAAACTAATGCAGAATGATATAAAGTTGGGTCTCGAGGTAGAAGGCTGCATCTCCTTCCCTTCCTCCTTGTACACTAATAGCTGCTACTTTTGCTGCTATGTATTATTAATCTCTTCGGGACCAAAGAAAAGGTTAGAACAGCCGGTGCCTGCCTATAATGAAATTCAGGGACAGCAAAATAGAGTTGGAAAGAAATTTTCAAGTCGTTTTGTTAACATAAGATATTCTCAGAGAACGAATAAAAGAAAGAGAGAAAGAAGAAGAAGAAAGAGAGAGAAAAGGGAAGGAAATAAAATATATGTATGTATATATATATATATATTTTTTTTAAAATTTTGGATTGATTTGACGATTATATCTTTGGATTTAACAGTTTTTTTGACAGAGATACTATTTAAGAGCACCTATATTAACGTTAGGGACTATGAGTGATACAAAAAAAAACTTTAAGGATGCAATTTGATAATTTCGCAAACAATAACGCTACGGGCACCAACTTGTTTACAAACTTTTGGAGACCAACACATGTGGCACATGACATGGCAACCCATGTCATCTGCCATCTCATCCTAAATATTAAATGGGGGGTTTTTTATAGCCATTATAAATTATATCTTTACCCGGGAGGAATTCTTTTATTTAAATAACACTTATTTAATATTAAGGACGAGATGGCGGATGACATGAGTTGCCATGTCATGTGCCACATGTGTTGGTATCCAAAAGTTGGTAAACAAGTTGGTGCCCGTAGCATTATTGGTTTCGTAAATGTCATGGACGTTTTGTGATAAAAAACCTAATTTTAAAAAAATCCATAACTATAAGCTTACAAGAAGAACTGGAAAACTCTCACAAAAGGTGAGGTAAAAACTACACAAAGAACCAAAAGAGTCTCCCCAACTTATTCCAAATGTAAAGAAACTATAAAAGGTACAGTGGTGAAGAGCTGATGCTGAAATGCAAGTGGAGATTCGACATCAAGATGCAACCGCCTGTAATGGGTGAAGGAAAATTATAAGAAAACGAAGAAAAATAGGGAGAACCTGATCTCTAAAAATTGGAAGCACAAACCACCCCTATCACATCTGATTTTTTTATATATTTAAGTAGACCTTATTACATTCAAGCGTATCATCTAAAGGTTCATGAATTGAGTCGCCTACGCAAGTTGTAGACATAATTTTCTAATTTCTCAACCAATTTGTTAATTATTTTAATGTATTTAATCTTATTATTCTGACTCTGAGTCTTTCATTATATTTATCCAACGTGTATTATGATTCTTAATTTTCTATATGGGAGATAGAATGTTTTGGAAACTAGATCTGTTCTTATTTTGAAACTAGACCGCTATTCAAAATGAGTCTTGGAATTTCAACATTGGGATGCTACATATTAAGATATAGTATTGGAGGTATATATATATCTGACACCTTACTTTGATTGGAGGTATATATATACCTTGTACTAAATTTTACTTTGATTGGAAGAAAGTACATATAGCTCTCTCTTGAAACCTTACTTTGATTCAAGGCTTCAATAACTTCTCTAGTGTAAATATCTAGTGTAAATACATAAAGACCTAAGTAGAGGCATAAATCAAAAACTTCAATCGAGGAAGCCCTCAATAGAGGCATAAACTAAATCCTTTAGTCGAGGTAAGAAACATAGGCCCTCAGGAGAGGTACAACCCATCATTAGAGGTATGAACTCAAGATAATCTTATTAGAAAATACCAGTCGTCAACAAATGCATGAACTCAAGATAACCACACTAAAGATATACAAGATGTCAAAAGAGGCATAACCTCTGCATAGGCACAAGCTATCAACAAAGGTATGAGTTTAAGGCTTCATTTGAATGGAGGGATTCCATATCTAAAGATTTGGATAATGTTATAAGCATAAATTGTAATATTAGACTACTACAATCTATGTATGCTAAGATTTGACATAATTAGGTATAATACATTTAGAATGGATTTGAAATGACTATATGCAAAGAGTCACTTGCAATCCATGTGTTTTCTTCATTTTCCATCTTATTCAAATCTCGGCATACATAAACAATTTAACTTTATAATATCATCCAAATTCCTAAGATAACTTTATGAGAGGGCATGTCACTAGACCGATGTATAAAATACAAGGCCCGAATAAGAGATAAAATTAAAGGGGAACCTCAATTGAGGCATCACACCTCTCTCAAGGCATAGTTTGTGGCCTTAGTGGAGAAAATATCAATCCAAATGTGACAATGCACCGGAATCTCCATGGAAGAGAAGGTGTTACTTAAGCACGTAGGCATTTGTAGTTCTCGCGAAGTGTTACGTTTTAATTGTGAATTGAAAATGCCAAAAATCATACATCTTGTGCTTCAAACCACTTTTTTTTTCCGGCCAAGCATGCATCAAACCTCCTTCCTCTGATATTCATATAATATTCTACAGCCGGTTAGCCGATTAGGCCTAATCATAGCTCCCAGCAGTTGGATCAATCTGAAAAATGGGAAACAATGTTAAGATCAAAAGCCCATCAGCATGGGCTGGGCCTCAGAAAGCCCAAGCCCATTAAGATCCTACTCAGCTCAAGGTTATTTTCTGGCACACTAGCTGCATAAGGAAAATAGAAAAATAGAAACATATAAAATATAAAAGGAGAATTTAATTAACACAAGGTAGCTGCTTCCTCAATTACTCTAAGCATGTGATGAATTGCTGTTGCTATGTCATCCACCGAACTCAGCAAGCATCTTTCTTCAATCTGCATGCAGAATTTGAATGTTCGAATTTTAGACCCAAATTTATTGATTTCTCAAGGAAGCAAACAAATATTTGCAAATAAAGAAACGTCACTAACGTACACAAAAATGCCAAACCTTAATTTTGGTGATGAAACTATCAAAACAAAATGATGAAGATGCTCGTTCTAATAGATTAAGATTTGATAATTTATATATGTATGTCAAAATGATTAATAAAAAAGTAAGAGTTCCGGACAAACATTTTCTTTATTATTGCGTATATACGTACCTTGAAGATGCTTCTTCCTCTGATATATAGTATTCCCCGCTTTTTTTCTTTCTGGTACATTTTAGTCCCTGCTTTTTCTTCACGGCTGGGCTGGTCAGTGGTCACCTAGCCAAAGCCTAGCCAAGCAGCCGTCTTCAAAAGCTTTTGTCGGGTTTTGGGTCTCTCAATCGAGTTCGAACCCAATGCGGAGACAAAATGGTTCGTCGTTGGAGTTCATAGCAATGAATTCAAAATGCATTGAAATCTCAGGTTTTTTTCTTTTTCTTTCTCCTTCATTTCTCTAGAATTCAGTTTATTCCTAGTTGTTCTCTGAAGTTTCGACTCCATGGAAGCACAGACAACCCCGAAACTGAAAAAACCTCCAAAACCCAGCAAGCCCATTACAGAGCTGTGGTGGTTTTTAGCCGCAGCCGCCTTCGTAGAGCTGCTTCTGATCCCAGCCTACAAAAGCGGACTTTGAGGTCCATCGCCACTGGCTAGCTATAATATAACCCACTCTCTGCCTCTCTCTCAATGGTATCTATTCCATCTTCCTTGCTATGGTTAATGTTCATTGTCTAGAATTAATTAAAAACAAAACTTGAAAGGCTTGAGCGTTATCAACGAATCGTATATGCATAATCCTAAGTGTATAATAGATATGGTGTTTATTGCTGTTTCTCAAAAAAATAAAAAATATGGTGCCAAGTGCAACTACTTGAGTAATCCCAATTCAAAATTGGTTTAAATTTATTTAAAGTAATAAGAGGCTCTTGTTAAGTTATAACAAATATGAATACAATCCAAGTTGCAAAGTAAATGGGGAATTGATTGCCAGGAAAATGATAGTCCAATCAATCAGATATAAAAATAAACTCTTTATATGAAATATGTATATATACTAAAATAAAATAGAAATACTGCTACTTCAATGAAACACACTTTTCCCCTACTACTCATTCAAAAGAAACAGACTTTTCACCCAACTCTTTTTTTTGTTGCTCCGCCCCAAACTCTTTTTCCCTTCAAGTGGAAAGAGGAGAGAAACAATTACTTCTTTTGCCCTTGAAAAAATAAATCAAGAGACTGTACATGTTGCACATGTTGGATTTTGTAAAAATCCTCTCCTCCTTCCCGAAGCCGGCTATCGAATTCAGGACGCATCAGATGGATGATTAATTTCTTGAGGGTAGTAATATATTGGAGCCCATCTGGAACTGCCTCCAATTCTAAGCAATGCACAATGCTCAATCCGCAGAGACTTGGCATGGCTCCTTTCTCCACCTTCCATTCTTTAAACTTCAAGGAACAAAGAAAAAGGATTTCGAGAAATGGAAAGCCTCCCTCTGAGCAAACAAGAGGTCCTGAAAATTCCCCCCTATAAACAAAAAGCTTTCTCAAGCTTGGCAGCTTCTCTAACACTTTTATGTGGTCGTCCTTTAGATTACCAAATTCATGCAATGTTAGCTTGGTGAGGTTCGTAAGGCACAGGAGCTCTTCCGGTAACTCTGTGATATGTCCGACTAGTTTCAACTTGTAGTGGAAGAGCGACTTGCACCACCATTTTGAGGCGTTCGATGATCCGCAAGTCGCTCTTCAAGAGGGTTGCCCGAAAGAGCTTGAGGGGCGGGAGGATAGTTGGGCGTGTCTCTGCGCTCATTTTCAGGTGCCCGCTTTTGTGGTAATTTTGTATATTTTATTTTATTTTATTACAAATGTTTTTTTAATTTTTTATATTTAATTTCAATTTCAACTAATACGTTTTATTTTTTGTATAACAGAATAAAGCCAAAGTCAATAAGGGCAATAGGAAGAAGAAGACTCTTCTCCATCATTCGGGTTCCAGGCCCTTCTCCTATCGGATGGATGCACGACGTCAGGTAATAATAGAATAATTTTTATTTAATTTTTTACTTTTTCATTATTCTTAATTTATTTTGTCGTTCTAATATTTGTCTTCTTTTGTTCAATTTAGGGGGGGTCCAAATTCCCAGAGATCGACGTCTTTGGCGACGTTTATGTTCGGCATGGGAATGAGTTGGCCGAGTCCCTTCATGTAAGTATTATTTAATTTTAGTTCTTATGTTACGATTCAACTTTAAAGTTCATTATATGAGTGTTTGAATTTATATTTTATGTTATGCTAAACAGACGACGATGGTGGAGAGGAGCCAGTTGGTTCTTCAGGAGTCTGCCTCCCAACTTCCTCCCGATACTCCGATCGAGTCTGTGGATCCTCCACAGGATGCTGGGTTTCAGATCTTGACGGAGACATTGGATCAGACTCTAGGGAGGAGACCGGGGACATATTGTCGAGGGATGGGGAATGCCAGGCGGAGGGAACCCAAACCCCGTTCATCAGCGCAGTCGAACAGTTAGGTCACTGCTTTGACAGCACAGGTGGCCACTCTTCAGAGCCAGATGTCAGTCATTCTGCAGTCCCTCGCACAGTCCGGCATTCCAATCCCGCATTTTGATGTGCCGACCTCCCAGCCCGTCCACCCCGAGCATGCCCACCAGACCACTGCCCCAGTGGACGCCCAGACCTCCGAGCCGCATACTGGCGACGACCCGGTTGATTTTGCTTCATTATTTGATTAGTGTATTTATTTTCATTATAAACATTTATTTTATTTGTAATACATTTATTTTATTTTATAACAAAATTTTATTCTAATTTATTTTTATTGCAATTTCATTGTTTAATCAATAAAAAAACAAAATTTTTTTTAAAAAAAAAAATTGTAATATTATTTTTGCGCGACGGAAAACATGTCGTCGCGCAAACATGTAACAAAAAAAAATTAAAAAATCAACTTTTTTTTTATTACTTTTCATTCTTGCGCGACGAACACATACGTCTCGCAAACACGTTTTGCGCGACGAAACCTTTCGTCGCGCATCTAGTTCTGCGCGACGACAGAGATGTTCGTCGCGCAAAGATATGAACGACGAAAACATTCTCATCGCGTGAATGGTTCTGCGACGAACATATACGTCTCCCGAACAAGTTTTGCGCGACGAATTAAATTTCGTCGCGTTATTCCTGTCGTCGCGCAAATATACGTGCGCCGAATACTTGGTCGTCGCGCAAAGATTTATGCGACGAACAGTTGTTCCGTCTCCACACCGTTGGTGCAACGATGGTTTACCCGTCGCACTGTTTTGCGCGACGAAGGGTTATACCTCGTCGCGCAAAGGCTTTCTTCACGATCTTCGCGCGACGGAATGTGCGCGACGAATGTTTTGTCGCGCTGAAATTAGTGCGACTAAATAAGACTTTGCGCGACATTTTGTTATTTGTCGCGCAAAGAGTAAAATGTAGTAGTGATATTAGCTTCTCCGTACATGCTTCCGCGCTGGTAAACTGCTTTTTTTAAAAATAAAAAAAAATTATTTATTTTAGAATTAAAAAATATAATGGGTATTTGTGTTCCATAAAAATAGGATCCATTATCTGATTTTTCTTTTAATTTCAATTTTTTTATATGAAAAAGTATGAATTTACCATATTATCCTCATTTAATTAATAATTTCAATTCATAATGGTTAGATTAACCAATGGTATTTTCTGGTATTTTGAATGTTTCATCATTCTCTGTCTTTTGCTTTAACATATATATATACTAGCCTCTCTGCACGCGCTTCCGCGCATGCAAGAGGTTTTTTTAAAAAAAAATTTAAATTTATTTTAGAATTAAAAAAGATAATGGATATTTGTGTTCCATAAAAATAGGATCCTTTATCTGAATTTTCTTTTAATTTTAATTTTTTTAATACGAAAAATTGTGAATTTACCATATTATCCTCATTTAATTAATAATTTCAATTCTTAATGTTTGTATTAACCAAGGGCATTTTTTGGTATTTTCAATGTTTCACCATTCTCTGCCTTTTGCTTTATATATATAGATATATATTATTTGATAAAAAATAGTGTGAGTGTAGGCCATGGCCTATACTAGTCCTATGCTGGGGAGAAGTTGATGTAGACATAGACAATAGGTCAGAACTGCCTAGCCAATATTGTTTTTGGAGAAATTTGGGTTGGGCACGTAGAAATGCCGCTGCAACTCAGGCATCTTCTAATGTGAGTATTGCTTCCACTATTGGGGAAGTGCCAATGCCAGTTGAGATAGTTGACATGCAGCCACCCCAAGTTTCACTCTTGTAGATGCGATATTGATTCAAACCATCGTAGATTATGGGGATCCAACCCACATTACTCACATAGTGTTCAGCTGGTCGATTCTCAATATGCACCTGCACAAGAAGATATTGTTTTTGAAATCGTAAATGCTTCCGCGTCAATGATTTGAATAATTCAGAAATATTTCTGGAAGTAGCAAACTATGTGTACTACATTTACTCCACTGAGAAAATTTGAACCAAAAATAACATACCGAGTTTTTACCGGAAACCCTATAGCATCCATCCGCGGTCCTCGCCATCCTTGGTCTTGCCGTTGTACACAACGTTGCCGACAGATCCTTCAAACTTTCCAACGCCTTGGACATGCAGAAAGGCACCCCACTGCCCATTTGCGATGAGTGCTAGGTAGGGGGAGTGTCCAATGTGCCCACACCAATCCTTACTTTTAAAGGCAATCATTTACTGCGTACAATTCAATTCTCTTGTTCAAACCAACCAGTTGCATTGTAAACAAGGCAAAGTGTGGGCACATTGGACACTGCGTACAACATCTTCTGCAAGTGTTATGGAATTCCATCACCTCTGCGTACAAAGTGTGGAGATTCCATCACTATGTTACGGTGTACCCAGTTGCATTGTACGCCATCTCTCTACTGATTTTTTTATAATTCAATTCTTGTTGGTTTTAATAAACCCAGAACACTTTCAAGAATGAAAACTCACTTAAGATTTTGAACTGTTCTTCACCTAAATTTCTAAGGAAGGTTATAGTTTTAAAGGGAAAGACAGAAAACAAATAACAACAACTCTCCCACGATCACATACAGATTTTGTGGAGAGTTTTCATCCCTAAGCAACGGAAGCAAACTAAATCGTGGTGAACATCCTCATCCACGACTCCTACAAAACTAGACTTGTGCTTGACTAGGTCTCTACATAATTAGTCAGCATTATTTATTTGAAAAACTTAATTAAAACTTAACTAAAACTCTTAACATCTTCCCTTAAACTGATTTCTACTGAAAACAGTTTAGGATTTAGACACCATCACGAAAATCTTCATCAGCTTCTTCGACCATCACATATTCTGCCAGGTTTTCAGCCCACTCCTTCTCAAGTTGTTTGAGTGAATGCACTCCAAGTAGCTTCCTCAATTTTTCGAAAGGGGGCTACTTGAGTGACTTTGTGAGTATATCAGCCAATTGATTTCCACTCTTGCAATACTTGAGCTCAACTACACCATCATTCCACAGATTTCGCAAAAAATGAAAGCGAACATCAATGTGCTTACTTCTTCCATGCATTATAGGATTTCTTGATAACTTTATAGTAGAAATGTTATCACAGAAAATGATTGTTGAACCTTCTTGCTTATCACCAAGTGCTTCCAGCATCCTTCTCAGCCAAATAGCTTGACATGCACATGAGGCAGCTGCCACAAACTCAGCCTCAGTAGTGGATAGGGTCACAATTTGTTGCTTCTTTGAGGACCATGTAATTGCTCCAAAATTTAGCATGAAAACATGTCCTGAAGTACTCTTCCTATCATCGATGCCCCCAGCGTAGTCACTGTTAGTGAAGCCAACAAAAGCTGAATCTTCTTGACTTTTGTAGAACACTCCATAGTCAATTGTTCCTTTTACATATCTCAGAATTCTTTTTGCTGCATTCAAATGCATTTCAGTTTGTCTTTTCATGTAGCTGCTGATGACACTCACACCATACATTAAATCAGGCCGTGTGAAAGTCAAATACATAAGACTTCCCACGAGTTTCTTATAGAATGAACTATCCACTGCTACTCCATTGATATCTTTACATAACTTCAGTCCAGGCTCTAATGGTGTTCCAATCTCTTTGCAATCAACCATTTTAACTTCTCAAGGATTTCCTGTGCATATTTCTTCTAACAAATAAAATTCCCAGCAGCCTTTTGAATGACTTCAACTCCCAGAAAATAACTCATCAACCTGAGATCAGTCATCTCAAATTCCTCCATCATAGATTTCTTGAACTCTTTCATCATCTCAACATTGTTACCAGTATATATCAAATCATCGACATATAAGCAAAGAATTAACATTTTACCTCCAATTTCACTCTTGACATAGAGTGAGTGATCATAGGGACATTTCTGAAATCCAAGCGTTCCAAAATGATTATCAATTCGACTGTACCAAGCACGAGGTGCTTGTTTCAGTCCATAAAATGTCTTCTTCAATTTATACACTTTTTCTTCTTCTCCTTTCTTTTCATAACCTTATGGTTGATCGACATACACTTCCTCATGTAGTTCTCCATGCAAGAGCCCTGACTTTACATCCAATTGATAAATCAACCATGAATTTAAAGCTGCAAGTGAGATTACCAACCTTGTGGAGTCTTGTTTAGCCACGGGAGCAAACACTTACTTGTAATCAATGTCATACTTCTGCTTGTATCCCTTTGCCACCAAACGAGCCTTGTGCTTGTCTATTTCTCCTTTCTCATTGACTTTGGTTCTGAAGACCCATTTGACCCCAATAGTCTTGTGTCCCTTAGTCAAACTTGTCAGCTCCCATGTATTGTTCTTTTCAATAGACCTTATTTCACTTTCCATGGCATCTTTCCACTTCACCTTCTTTGAAGCTTCTTCAAAAGTGATTGGATCACTGTCTACAAATAGTGCAAAATGAGCATTGTCATCATCTGAGCTAGTGTAGCTTGTTTCGTAATCCATCATCCAAGCTGGCCTCTTTCTTGAACATTCACCCCTTAGATTGTATCTGTCTTCTTCAACCTGCTATGGTACTTCTTCAATTTGAGGTGAGATTTGAGTCGCGGTGTTTTCACCATCAAAGACATCATCAACTTGTATCTGTTGCATGGTTGTTTTGTTTGTAGACCAACTCCATCTTGCATTCTCATCAAACACCACATCTCGACTAATAATGATCTTCCCAGTTTCAGGATTGTATAACCTGTAAGCTTTGGACACATCACTAACACCAAGAAACACACATTTTTCACTCTTGTTGTCTAGTTTCTTCATTCTCTCATCTGGAATATGTGCATATGCTATGCACCCAAACACTTTGAAATGCTCTACAGAAAGCTTTCTTCCATTCCAAGCTTCTTGGGGTGTCATATTTTTAACAGAAAATGTGGGACTTCTGTTAAGAACATGAACTGCCCAAATAACTGCTACAGGCCAGAACTGCTTTTGAACTTTTCACTTTGCTAAAAGGGTTCGAACCATGTTGAGTATGGTTCTTTTTTTCCTCTATGAGACCTCATTTTGCTGTGGCGTGTAGGCTGCAATAAGCTACCTCTTTATTCTATTTTCATCACACAAAGCTTCAAATTCTTTTGAATAGAACTCTCCTCCACGGTCAATGCGCAAGCACTTGATTTTCTTCTCATATTCATTTTCAACAAGAGCCTTGAAGCTCTTGAATGCATCACACGCCTCTGACTTCTCATGTAAGAAATACACACATGTTTTTGTACTTAAATCATTAATAAATGAGATAAAATACATTTTCCCTCTATTCGAACTTGCATTAATTGGTCCACATATGTTCGAATGAACCAATTCCAAAACTAAGGGAGCCCTTGTTGCTTTCCCACTTGGAAATGTTTCTATTGGCTACTTTGCTATGACACATTCCTCACAGACCTTAGTTTGGATTATGATTTTAGGCAAACCAGTCACCATCTTCTTCTCATAGAGTGTTCTTAGTCCATTGAAGTGCAAGTGACCAAACCTGTGATGCCACAACCATGTTTCATCATTTTCCTTTGCAACCATGCAGGTGTTTACACTCTTAAGCTTCAACGGGAACAGCCTGTTTGGTGACATCTTCACCATAGCTATAGAGCCTCTCTTTGGATCATATATTTCACATTCTCCTTGAAATATGGTGATCCTATACCCCTTATCTTGAAACTGTCCTGCAGTTAGAAAGTTTGTTTTCAAATCAGGAATGAAAAAGACATTTGAAATTGTCTCAATGAAATTATTTTTGGTCCTGATTTGAATCTCTTCTTTTCCCATCACAATCACTATTGACATGTCTCCAAAACTTACATTTGTACGATAGCTTTCACCCAAATTAACAAAGGATGGTTTACACCCACTCATGTGATTGCTGCAACTAGTGTCCACATACCAAGTTTCCTGGTCAAAATTCTCCATGACATGAAACGCCATCAGCAGTGTTTCTTCCTCCTTTTTCTCAATGAAATTTGACTTCTCTCCCTTCTCCTTAGGAAGCTTGGTGTAGCACTCATTTTTGTAGTACCCATAGTTACCACATCTGTAACATTCAACTTGTGATTTGTCAAACTGCTCTTTGCCTTTGCCTTGAGGATCATCATCTTTCTTGGAAACATAAGATGATTTGCTATCATCTCTATTTCCAAACCGTCCACCATCTTGATTTCCTCGACCTCCTCTTCCACGACCACGTCCACCCCTTCCACGTCCTCTTCCTCCTCTTGAACTTAAAGATTCAATGAAGGTGGAAGCCTTCAAAGCTTGCTCATGGGAGCCTCCACGGTTGAGCTTCTGCTCATGAACTAGCAGGGAGCTTTGTAGCTTATCAATTGACATATTCTCTATGTCATTTGACTCCTCAATGGAGCAGACCATGTAGCCAAACTTAGGAGCCATTAATCTCAAGATTTTCTCCACGACTTCATTGTCTTTAATCTTGTGATCATGGATTCTCATCTTGTTAGCCATTGACATAGCTTTTCCAATATACTCATTCACAGAGTCTCTATTCTTCATTTGAAGAGTTTCAAAGTCTCTTCTTATGGCTTAAAGCTGTGCTCGCTTCACCTTTCTTGATCCTTGGTACTTCTTCTTCATTGACTCCCATATTTGATGGGAGGTATCCTTCTCGAGAATGGTTTCGAGAATGGATCTATCAATTGCCTGGAATAGGTAATTCTTTACCTTTAAATCTTTTAGTTTATGTTCATCGACCTTCTTTTGTTGTGCCGCTGTCAAAATACCTTCAGGTATCTCAATTCCCATTTCCACAAGGTCAAAGTACTCTTTGGACCTCAGGAAATTTTCCATCAACATACTCCAATGGTTGTAATGACCATCGAACTTGGGAATGGCTGGCTGCACAAAGCTTTCAATTGACTTCTCACTTGACATTGTTTCTTGTTGAGATCACTTAAACTGGCTCGTATACCAAATGTTGGTTTTAATAAACCCAGAACACTTTCAAGAATGAAAACTCACTTAAGATATTGAACTGGTCTTCACCTTAATTTCTAAGGAAGGTTACAGTTTTAAAAGGAAAGACAGAAAACAAATAACAACAACTCTCCCACGATCACATACAGATTTTGTGGAGAGTTTTCATCCCTAAGAAACGGAAGCAAACTAAATCGTGCTGAACATCCTCATCCACGACTCCTACAAAACTATGACTTGTGCTTGACTAGGTCTCTACATAATTAGTCAGCATTATTTAATTGAAAAACTTAATTAAAACTTAACTGAAAGTCTTAACAATTCTCTCTCTTGAACACTCTAAATCTAAGCTAGCTACAGATTGGATGAATATGTACAAGAAGAAATCCAAACAAATCGTGGGCGGGGAAATGATATGCTGCGGTGGATTTACCGTCTCTCATATCCAACGGCCCTCGTAATCGTCAACCAAAGGTCTCTCATATATAATTTTATATGCATATTAATTGGTGTTAGAGTTTCAAGAGAAATCCCACGTTGGGAAATAAAGATATTTACTATTCTTTATTATGTATTGATGCTTCACACATAAGCCTAGCAAGGCTCTTCCAAAGTTTTTGGTTGTTGTGGAAGTTGTTTTGTTTTAGTAATTATTTTCTGAGAGGTTAAATTTGAATGGCTTATTTATGGATATGTCCCATGCCTCACGTTAGCTATTCCGTCAAATTTGAGAGAAGTTCCGTTAGCTGATGTGGCACCCACTTCTTTTCAATCCTCTTCACAAGGGAGAGGAAGGGTTAGTTAGGTTGAGAAAATAGGGAATTTGGGAGAAGAATGTTAGGTTGAGGGAATTTCATATTTGGGAATTTAGAGGTTCATATTTGGGAGAAAATGGGGAATTTGATTAGGGGATTTCATATTTGGGAGAAGAAGGATGGTTTGAATGTTGTGGGGATCTCCCAAATCTGAAATCCCCAAATCATATCCTCCCTTTTCTCCCAAATCTGAACCTCCAGATTCCCAAATCTGAAATTCCCTTAACCTAACATTCTTCTCTCATATTCCCCCTTTTTTCAACCTGACTAACCCTTCCTCTCCCTTGTTAAGAGATTGAAAAGAAGTAGGGGGCACATCAGTTAACGAAACTTCTCTCAAATCTAATGTAATAGCTAACGTGAGACACTTATTGAAAGTATAGGTGGTATATTGAGACATTTCAAAGAACAGGTGGTAAGCTGAGACTATTTCGAAAGAACAGGGGGCATATCCATAATAAGTCAATTTGAATTTGAGTTTTTCTTGGAATTGTGTTCATATGCTCTTTCAATGGAGTGGATATGAATAATCATATTCAATGAAACCTTATGAATTTTATTCGTTGCGTTTCTCATTATTTTGATGAAATGCTAAAACTCAAGAATGTTAAGGATATTCATGTAGTTATCTTGTCTTTATATTTCTTCAACAAATTCTTTTATATGTCTGAGTCTTTCTTTAATTATGCATCTTATTCAAAGCGCGGCATACATAAACAATTTAACTTTATAATATCATCCAAATTCCTAAGATGACTTTAGGAGAAGGCATGTCACTAGACCTATTTGTAAAATACAAGGCCTGAATAAGACATAAAATTAAAGGGGAAACTCAGTCGAGGCATCACACCTCTCTCAAGGCATAGCTTTGTGGCCTTAGTGAAGAAAATGGTTAATCGTTTTATTAGTCCCTAAATTTTGATCCGATTTGCATTTGAGTACCTCAATTTTCAAAATGGTTCCCGTGGTCTTTTAACTTTAGTTTCGTTTGGACAAATAGTCCTACCGTCAATTTTGTTAACTTTTTATGTTAAATGCAGGGGCAAAATGGTATTTTTATATTTTAAAAAATAAATAAATAAAAAATCATATCTTTAAAATAACATTAAAAGAAAATCAAATAAAAAACCAACCAAAAAAAAAAGTTCAAGGGGAGTAGAAATCGGGATAGAGGGGGAGAGAGAGTTTATTTTTAATTTTTAATTTTTTTAAATTTTTATTCATATTTTAATCAATTTTTATACAAAATTACTATTTTGCCCCTACACTTAACAAAAAAGTTAACAAAATTGGCGACAGGATCACTTGTTCTAACGAAACTAAAGTTAAAGGACCATGAGAACCATTTTTAAAATTGAGATACTCAAATGCAAATCGAGTCTAAATTTAAGGACTAATAAAACGGTTAACCCGTGAAGAAAATATCAATCCAAATGTCACGAATGCACTGGAATCTCCATGGAAAAGGTGTTATTTACGCACATAGGCCTAACCACCTTCCTCTAATATTCATATAATATTCCACAGCCGGTTAGGCCTAACCACAGCTCCCAGCCGTTGGATCAATCTTAAAATGAAAATCCAATGGTAAATTGTCATATGCTATGCACCAACCGAAGAAAAATCGGAAACTACAGTATTCCCCGCTTTTTTTTCTTTTGGTACATTTTAGTCCCCGCTTTTCCTTCACGGCTAGGCTGGTCAGTGGTCACCTATCCCAAAGCCTAGCCAAGCAGCCGTCTTCAAAAGCTTTTGTCGGGTTTTGGGTCTCTCAGTCGAGATCGAACCCAATGAGGAGACAAAATGGTTCGTCGTTGGAGTTCATAGCAATGAAATTCAAAATGCATTGAAATCTCAGGTTTTTTCTTTTTCTTTCTCCTTCATTTCTCTTGAATTCAGTTTTCGCTGAATCGAATTCCTGGTTGTTCTCTGAAGTTTCAACTCCATGGAAGCACAGACCACTCCGAAACTGAAAAAACCTCCAAAACCCCGCAAGCCCATTAGAGAGCTGTGGTGGTTTTTCGCCGCAGCCGCCTGCGTAAAGCTGCTTCTGATCCCAGCCTACAAAAGCACAGACTTTGAGGTCCATCGCCACTGGCTTGCTATAACCCACTCTCTGCCTCTCTCCCAATGGTACTTTGACGAGACCAGCCCTTGGACCCTTGACTACCCTCCATTCTTTGCCTACTTTGAGCGCCTCCTATCTATTTTTGCCAATCTCATTGACCCACAAATTGTTCACCTCCAAAAGGGCTTGAATTACAGCTCAAACACAGTGCTTTATTTCCAAAGAATCTCTGTTATCTTCTCGGATTTGTGTCTTTTGCATGGGGTTTATAGATTGACTAGGAAGTTGGATTCAACGAGGCAAAAACTGATCTGGGTACTGGTGGTTTGGTCTCCAATGCTTGTGATTGTGGACCATTTGCATTTTCAGTACAATGGATTTTTACTTGGGATTTTGTTGATTTCGCTTTCTTATTTGGAGGAAGGGAGGGACTTGATGGGTGGACTAGTTTTTGCTGTGTTGCTTTGCTTCAAGCATTTGTTTGCTGTGGCGGCACCAGTTTATTTTGTCTACTTGTTGAGGCATTATTGCTGGAAAGGATTTGTGAGAGGTTTCTGGCGGCTTTTCATTTTGGGAGCTATTGTTGTGGCTGTTTTTGCAGTGGCTTATGGACCCTTTGTCTATCATGGGCAGGTAATCTCTCTGGCTTTGACAATTTGTCTTTTAGATGGTTATTGGGCATCATCTTCGTATTACTCTTATCTGTTTTTATTAAGAAACCTCAGAGCATATTAACCTTTGCATGTGTGAATACTCACCAAGCAATGAATGACTGGGGATTTTTCCTCTGCAAATGGGATTTTTATGAGAGCTGAATATATGTTATACTATGGAAAGAAATAGTGAGCGAGTTCTATGTATTCTGTTTTGTGTTGAGACCATCTGGCTTCCTCCTGTCATGTTGATTAATCAATATTTTCGTATTAGCATCGGAAATCCACTAAGTTTCATCTGTTGTCCAATTAACACAAGTAAAAACAGAGATTTCATGCAAAGGACCACTAGTGTAGTGGTTTGGAACAATTGCTCCCCTAGGCAATGTCCTAGGTTCGGGTCCTAACATCCGATAGGAAAGGTCCTCCAAAAAAAAAAAAAACAGAGATTTCATTGAAAGATTACCGACAGGCGGTGAATAGGATTAATGTTAGAATTTTTTCACATTATTTCTGAAAGAGCAAAATGAATTCTTTCTGCTGTCAGAAATGCCGACAGATCAAATTTTTGAAGTAGAGCAGCCCAAAAAATTGTTTAACTGAAGCAGCTATGTGAGATTTGGCAAGATAGAATATTAGAAATTGAATACTCGTGCCCATGGTTCTCATTAAATAATCAACCATGATACAATGGTCCTTTGGTATAGGTTCAAATCCTATTGGACTCAATTTGGATATCATGAGCCATCTCTGTGTGTCCTAGAAGTTAGTTTCATTGATTAGGTTGATAAACTGAAACCTTCATTATGGAATCAGTGCTCACAGCAAAGTAACAATCAAATAAGGCTACACTAGCTTTCTATCTTTTTCTCCTTAAAAGTTGGTTTGAGTGATTTAGTTAGACCTTTAGGAGCATGAAATTTATGTTGGGGCAAAGACTTCTGTTGTGATCGGTTCTGTATTTTCTTTTTTTCGAATCAAGCAAAATATAGCATATCGATTACAATTCTGTCATATATTCTTTCAGAGCTTGCGACTGAATATTGTTCACTAGCAAAAGTTAACATTGTACATTTTAGATCATAAGGATTTACAGTTTAATTTGGGTTGTGTGAATGGAGAAGAATGGGAGGTGTTTTAAGGGAGAAAGGGGTGAGGAGGTGGAATACTTGTGCTATACCTATAGGGTTCATTTTTGGGCATCCCTTGGGTAGTTCTTTTCTAGCTGTTTTTTTATGACTGAAGTGCTGCTTTGCTTTAGCTTATTTTTTATACTGTTGTAGTGGAATAATTGTGATCAGTAATGTTATTAGTTGTAGATCTCCGTGTTGCAACTTTTGTCTTTCTACAGCAGTAACGGTCTTCTCAAATACTACACCATTTGAAACTAATACAGTTTGCAACATTAGCCTATTAACTGTGTATATCCTTCTCTTGACATTTCATATTGATGATTTTGATTCTATAGGACGGAATGCCTTTTAAATTTCCCCTATTTTCTTCTGTTACCCTTTAATGTACGCTATGAATTAAACGTAGTTAGGGAGAGGGCTGAAAATTGACACTCCTTCCATGAAAATGTTGATGAAAAGATTAACTGTGGCAACACTGATATTCCACCCACTTTACAGTAACTCATGCTTAACAAAATGAAGTGAGGGATTAAGCTTCGTCAAGATGGTTGGTTATGCACTAATGTTGGTTCCTGGTCTTTCTATACTCATGGCGCTTGTAACAATTTGAATGCATCTTCAACGAGTCATTTAAATTTCTTCTTACTGATCAACCGATGAAGCCATCACGGTTTATTCATGCATAGTGTATTAATTGTTCAAAATTACCTTGCAGATGCAACAAGTCATCCACCGCATGTTTCCTTTTGGAAGGGGACTTTGTCATGCATATTGGGCACCAAATTTTTGGGTGTTCTATATCATACTAGATAAAGTGCTTGCTTTCTTGCTGGGAAGACTTGGATTCAAGATTCAGGCACCAGCAGCTTCATTCACTGGTGGGATAGTTGGGGATTTGTCTCCTTTTGCTGTACTACCTCAGGTAATTATCAATGGTAAACTGGAAGGAGGTGGAATATAATAGGATAACAATAACTTTCTAAATAGCCTAATTCCTTAATCTGTCAAAACAAATTACGAAGAAAAAAAAGCTCCTAAATTGGATGGTAGTGCTTGTTGATGGTTCACTCGTCAGCCTTGGTTCAACTTCACATAATTATAACTAGGTGGTAATTTTAGGCTGTGCTGGTTACAGCCTTCTTCTCTAAACCTTTTGTCGAAGAACTACCAAAGTAATTCAATAATTAAAAACTTTCCATTGCCCAGTTTAATTCCTTCGCACTATTTTGTGGTGGTCCAGCAATCACACTGAGTCCATGTGCCATTATTTTTTCCTAAGCTTAAACGTCTGACTGAGCAGAATGAAGAAAGCTCATTTCCCTCTGTACTATGTTGAGTCCTGCTGATTGATGAGGTGGTGTTTTCCATTTATTTTACACAGGACTAGGTTGTTTTACTTAATAAATAAAGTGTTTTTTATTTTTCATCTTCTTAATGTTTGTGGGACCTGAGTTTTTGTACTTGAATTTATGAAATGGTAGATCACCCCTGTCACAACCTTTATCCTGGTTCTGCTTGCATTATCTCCCTGTCTCATCAAGGCTTGGAGGCATCCACGGCCGGTGAGGATTACGAGATGGGTAGCCTATGCTTACACTTGTGGGTTTCTTTTTGGGTGGCATGTTCATGAGAAAGCAGCACTCCACTTTGTCATCCCACTTGCTATTGTCGCAGTACAGAGTTTGGATGATGCGAGGCATTACTTCTTGTTATCAACTGGTATGCTTTCATTTCTTCGCATAGAAACTAGGGGGTTACTTTAAGAGCATTCAAACATAAATCTTGATATGTGGGTTATTTTTTTAATCTTGATAGGGGGTTTCTTAGCTTCCTATTTGTCCATTAATGTACTCTATCCTTCTATGCCATGTTTGCTATGCAGTGTCCTGCTACTCGCTGTTCCCACTTCTATTTGAAGCCCAGGAGTATCCAATAAAGGTGTTGTTGCTGTTACTGCACTCCATGCTTATGTGGTTAGGTTTCTCTGCGCAATTTGCTAAACGTATATCACTTGAACTGGCAAAATCTGAAAAGAAAAAAGATAAAGAAGAAGGGTTTGTTATTGGGTGGGTTGGCTGGAGTTATCTGGTTGGTATTTTGCTTGTTGAAATTTCGGGTCAGTTTCTGCATCCCATCATTCTTGGTGATAAGCTTCCTTTTATACCCCTTATGCTGAGCTCCACATACTGTGCACTAGGAACCATGTACTCTTTCATTTGGCAATTAAAATGGATCCTTGATTCATGATTGTTCAGGTTTTGACTAAATCTTATTTATAGAATTGTGAAGTGAATTTTAGATGGGTTTTAACTTCATATCCTATTTTCTGTAGTATTAGTTTCTGTTGACATTTTCACACGATAGAGCAAGACCTTGAGATATTGGGCACTGGATCCTATTCGACTTGCTCAAATTTCATTGCTTCTACCAAGACACACGTCATTCACTCATGACCAGAAAATGCAACATGAATTGTATACTGATCTTTTGGCCACTTACACTTCCTTGTATATTATAGTAAAAAGTATTAAAAGATAAAAGGGAGTGTAAGTAGAAAAAAAATGGGAGTGGGAAAATTAGCACCCTTTATTTAACCGAAAGTTTCATTGTCAAGAGTCTAATGAACAATAGATCTTTCACCTAGAATTGATACTTTTTGTAATCACTTGATAAGGCCATCTCAAGTCATGGGCCATAGGTCAAATGTAGCCCTAAAATAATGCAAAACTCATCTCTAGCAATGAGCTCTAAAAAATAAAAAAAAAATGGTCAAATTTGGAGGACCACATTTAGCTTTTTAGGCCATCTCCAGCCATGAGCCAAACAAAATTTTGGCCAAATTTGGAGGGCCACATTTAGCCCTTTAGCCCTCCAACCGAGCCACATTTAGCCCAGTTTTGGTGTAGGCCAAATTTTTTGTGGGTCCCATGCATGTACTTTTGAAGAAGATAAATTATCAAGTGTGGGCAAGAGCACAAATCTCGTGCAAATGCATATCCAACAACCAACAACAAAAGCGTTGACCTCATCAATATATTTTTAAAAGCCTTTTTAAATGTTTTTAATTCGTGTTGTCTAAGAAAAATTTATAAAAAATTATGGGTCATGAACATTGGAGATCAGACTATTGAAACCCTACCATTTTTTTTATTTTTAAATGTGGTCAACTTTTTAAATATTTTTAATTTGTAAAAAAATTATAAAAAATTACTAGTCATGACCGTTGGAGGTCAGACCATTGAAACCCATCCTTTTAAAAAATAAATAAATAAATGTGGTCACCTTTTTAAATGTTTCCAAGTGTTGTTTATAAAAAATTATTGGTCATGAAATATTGTCTCTAAATAGTAGCTTAATTAAATTAAACAATACATAGTTGTGGAATGCATGAGTATTGTACCATATTTTTTCTCAAAATAATAAAATATGAAGGACCCTAAAATATAGCCATGCATGGCTGAAGATGGAAAAATTTAGTCCTACACTATTCTTTAAAAAATTAATATTTTGGAGGGCTAAATATTTAGCCCTGGACTACATTTAGTCAAATGATTGAAAATGGCCTTAGCCCTCCAACTAGGTCACTTGTGGCCCAGCTATAGCCCATGCCAAATTTTTGTGTGGGCTCAGTGCATGTGTTTTTCAATAAGAGAGAGAATCATGTGTGGGCGTGAGCATAGAACATCTTATGCAACTGTAGATCCAAAGGCTGATATGAAAGCAGCACTGATGTCAGCTAGCCGTTACATTTTTTTACTTTTAACCTTTTAAATGTATTTAAATTCATGTCACTCAAAATAATAAACAATACAATAATAAATATATTTAAATAGTAGTTTAATTAAATTAAACAATACATAGTAGTGGATTGTATGAATGTTGTACTATAGTTTTTCTCAAAATAATAAAATATAGAGGGCCCTAAAATATAGCCATGCATGAGTGGAGATGGTCTAAGGAGAATTTGAAGTTAAACCATACTAATATTGTAAAAAGAAATACCACTAATGAAAAATGGGTTGGTTGCAATAGGTACACTAAGTCCTATCTAGAGTTCCACATATCTTTTTTTTTTTTTTTTTTTTTACTTAATAGATGTGGCTTAGTAGGAAAAAATAAAAAAGAAAAAAAAAAGGGTAATTTATTTTTGGGTATCCTTATTTGTTTTATTGCTAAAGTTTTGGTAGAATTTGTAACATAAATATAAGATTGGCCCCAAAATATAAAACCCAGGCAACCAATGAGAGATGAGTAAACTAGCTAGTTTTGAGATATCTTTTGGGAAGTTCCAACGTCATTCATATGTTATTTTAGCTAATTTTGGCTTTATGACCTACTCAACAGCCAACAGTTGAAGGCTTTACTCAGGTATCTTATTTTACCAAGAGGAAAAAAAAAATACTTATGTCAAAATAATGTCGAATCAATCAATAGATATGTGGACGGCCGGTATGAAGCAGCTTGTGCTATATGTAGCTCTTTTTAGGTTTCCTATTTTACCAAGAGAAAAGAACAAAATGACTAAGAGTGCTCCTAAAACTGTTTATTACTTCCTTACCATCTTCTTCTTCATCATCATCCTTGGTAATTCTTTTCTTACGTTGATGATTTAAGGAGAGGATGGTGTATTTACTAATTTTAATTTGTTTCCAAGGTGTTACGTCACGTGTAGACTTGTTTATGCTATAAGTTCTCCTAATTAGGTTCTCTTGTTTAATTTAAAGAAAAGGAAAGGCATTACTATAATTAAGACTCCTTTGTTGTTTGTATAAATTATCATACATTTGTGCAAATGCATTGTGCATGCATTTTACGTAATTGTGTTGGGAGACCATTTCAATCAAAAACCCTTGCTCTATTTAACTCATTTGAGTACATGTTTGAGGGCCAAACATGTACTCAAATGGTATTCACAAAGAAAGAGTGCCCAAAGACAGGTGATCTTAATTGCCGAAAGCGAATGTGTGTAGCATATTGCAAAGCTACACTTGCGCAAGCTTACGCTGGAAACTGTACGGAAGAATATGAGGAATCCTTTTTTTGTCATTGCTAACTCCCTTGTATGTCACGATAATTTAGACACCTATTGCAAAGACGTGGAGCTTGCATTGCACTCCATGGAATGTGTGTGCAAGTAACTGGCCCCTCATCTTGTTTCTGTTTCTACACATGTTCGTCATAACAAGTTGAAAAGCACACCAACACTCTTTTTTTTTTTTTTTTTGGTATTCTGTATGCTTTCTAAGAAGGGCAAATATAGGGTTTTAATTCTTATAATTATGAGCCCATCTCGAATGTCTGGCTAGTGGATATATCATATATGTATCCTTTGCTTGTCTTGTTTTCATCGACTTTGGGCTTCTTTTATATATGTCCAATTTTATTAAGATGTAATGGATGGAGGAGATCAATTTTGACTTCTTAATATATATAGCAGTCCACCAAGTCAGCCTGTGACCAGATAAGCAATACATTTGTCCTTCCTTTTTAATATATTTGAATTCAAGTGCCATTAAGGTTTTGGCAATCAATCTTTCGCAGAACCTTACCTATATAGTATATAGAAAATTGATTGCCAGAACGTAGCATATTTTCGTCTCTTCTGTTGTCAAAACCCCTTTTTTTCTCTTTTATTTTTTTGGCAAGCTGGTTTGTAAAGCAGTAGCAGATTAAAATGGGGCTAACTCAACTACTAAACTCTTTTTCATGAACGAGGTCTCTTGTTAGGAGAGTGTCGTATACAACAAGTCTAGCGAGCTATGGTTAGGGTTTACCAAATATTAGTGGCTCCGACAGCACAAGGGCACTCATATCATGCACGATACTACACTATCGAAAAGCGACTTTCTCACTGCAAGACGATTGAAAGTGCGGGAAGAAGAAGAATACTATTTGGTTTAATATTGTTGTGTATTATTCATCTCACAAAGAGGGATATGGAGTTACAATCCTAAGCCCACTATCACATGGAGTAATTAGACTAAAATCTAATATTACAAGGAGTTACCTAAAATAAAATACAAAAGTCAACACTCCCCCTCAAGTTGGTGTATAGATATCATTCATGCTCAACTTGTCTAAGAACTTCGAAAAAACATGGTCTTCTATCCTAATTGCAGTCACTTCAACAATTTTATCATCCAACTTATCCTTAATAAAGAACCTATCAACCTCAACATGTTTCGTCCTATCGTGCTGCTCCGAAGTATGAGCAATATCACGGGGCAGCTTGTTTATCACAAAACAACTTCATTGGTTGACTAGGTGTAAAACCCATATCTTGTAATAGCAGTATAAACTATAGGATCTCACAAACTTCCAGTGCCATACCTTTATATTTAGCTTCTGCACTTGACCAAGTAACCACATTATGCTTCATATTCCACCATGTAACAAGATTACCTTCCACAATAGTAAAGTAATTTGACGCCAAGCATCTATCATCAACTGATCATGCCCAATTTGAATCTGTATATAACCTGTTGATGCTCAAAATGGCCCGGTCAATATTGAGTCCAACTTAGTGATTAGGTATGCGGGGTCTTCAGCAGGGAAGAGAGCTGAGGCCCTTGGTGAAATATAGGTTGATGGAAAACCTGCAGAAGACAAAGTGGGAGAAGCAATCGTTAAGCTTCGGACACCGATGTGGTGCCGGCCGAAGGCTCTCCGATGCCTAAGTCAGTTACAAGTAGTAATTCTGGCAGAGTAACAGTAAAAGTGGGAGAATAGTTCTCCTTTGTACCTGGGTACTGTTCCCTATTTATAGGGAGGTGAGAGTAGGAGGTTTGCACAAAGTTTCAATGTGGGACTTTGTGCAAGCCGTTGTGGTGGCGACACGTGTCCTGGAGATTAGGTTTGGCAGCTGGGAGCTTCGGTAGGTGTCTGGCACCTTGGAAGTGTGTCTTCCTTCGGCACAGGAGAAGGCGTGGCTGCCTTGGTGCTAGTCACTTTGGTGCTGGGTCTGCTCGGTTCATTATGGTGTAAACATAACCTTTAACTCTGAGATGGGCCATTCTTTGTAAACAAAATTATTCTCCAGAATCATATATGTACTGGCTAACCACACTGAAGGCATAGGCAGGATCAGGCCTCGTGTGAGCCAAATACATCATTCTCTCAACAAGTCTTTGATATCGACCTTTATCAACCGATATTTGGGTTGGATTAATCTCAAGTTTGAGTTCTTCTTCCATTGGTGTAGCAATTGGTTGACAAGTAGACATGCCAATTTCATGCAACAAATATATCCTGTATTTTCTTTGTAACAGGAAAATTCCTGATTTAGATCTGATACTTTGATTCCCAAAAAGTATTTTAGAGAATCAAGGTTTTTCATCTCAAATTCTCTAAGCAGATAATCCTATAACGTTTTTCTTTCTTTTGGATCATTTCTTGTCACCACCATATCATCAACATACACAATTGGAGCTACAAGCTTACCCTAGTTCTACTTCAGGAACAAAATGTGATCCAAATTACTTTGCTTGTAACCAAACTCCCTTGTAAATTTCGCAAACCTACCAAACCATGCTCGTGGAGACTATTTCAAACCATATAGAGACTTCTTCAATCTGCACGCTTTTCGACTGTATTTTTGTAGAACGCCACACCCAGGTGGAAGATCCATGTACACTTTTTCTATCAGGTCTCCATGCAAGAACACATTCTTCACATCAAATTGTTGTAAGGGTCATTCCAAATTTGCAGTTAAGGACAACAATACTTGAACCGTGTTGATCTTAGTTACTAGAGCGAAAGTCTTCATCAAATCAATTCCATATGTATGAGTGTACCCTTTTGCTACCAACCTTGCCTTGAATTGATCAACAATACTATCAGGTCCCCACAGGTTTCTTGCCAGCTGGCAAATCAACTATCTCCCAAGTAGCATTCTTCTTCAAAGACTTTATCTCTTCGTTCATCGTTGTTTGCCATGAGAGTCAACTAAAGCTTCCTTCACACTTTTAGGAATAGATACAGTAGATATGCAAATGACTTATTTGATTCAAATAACCGATAGGTAAACACATAATTATTCATAGGATATTTGACGATGCACCTTGGGTCGCTCTCATAAGTGGATTTCGGGATACCTCTATTAATACAGTTCAGGAGGCAACTTCTGGTTGGTTCGTTGTTGTTGGCATCAGTGACTGAGGATGAATAGTTATGGGTATCAGAAGCAGACAAAGGCGGCGAAAAGAATGACGGTGGCTCTACGGTAGTCGATGACATAGGAGGACTGCTAATCTCGTCTTCATTTTCGTGTAAATGCATTTCACAACTTATTTCCAAGTTACCACCACTTAAATCCAAGTCATTCACGTCCTGCTAGTCCGCTTGTCCTTGAATACATAGAAAAAAGGCCAGAATAACACAATACAATTTAAGGCCACAGTAAGTTCAGCGAAGGATAAAATGTTATAGTCCAATGAAGGAACAATAAGTACGGTGTCTAACGAAAGGTTATTAATAAAGGATATGGTGCCTTCCCTAATAACAGGGGTACAATTACCATCTGCAGTAGATACCAAGGGTTGTGGGGATGACTTTATGGTTTGTACATGTCTAGAATTAAAAGGCATATGCTCTCTTAGCACCAGAATCAATTATCCATGTATTATTCGAAATAGATGCAGAAACCTTTAAAGCTTTACCATTGTTACCTGCAGCAGTGACCAAAACAGACGCTTGTTCGGCTACATATTTAGAATCATCTTTCGTTTCAGTAACAGATGCATGTGACTTGTTGTACCTAGGATCACGAGTCTTGTCCCACGATTCAGATAGCCAATAATTTCATAACATCGATTCTTAGAATGCCCGGTTGACCACAATGAGGGCATTTTCAATCAGCAGTGGGTGAGAGGAGCTGTCAACATTGTGGTAGAACGATCAACCCCTCCACCATAGGCCTGAGGAACCCGATCTTAGCAGGTTCGGTGGTTGTGGTCTGTCTGGGTTTGAGTGGGACGACGCCCTACCATGGCTGCAACTTCGAACTGGGTGACCTCGGTTTACATGGCTTCCCTTCTGTCAACTTCACAATGAACATAAGCATAGGATTCTTGGAACCCAAGTACAGGGTCTTTCCGCAAAATTCCTCCTCTAACTTGATCAAACTCAACATCCAATCCAACTAGCAAGATATAAACTCTTAGTCTTTTAATCGACTTAGCATGCACCTTGATATCACGATCAAAAGGCAGAACTACCGTATCACGGTGATCCAATTCCTAAAAAATGGCAATCAGTTCCCCAAAATAATTTGTGAGGGATTTTCCATTTTTGTTTGGTAGCAAACGCTTTTTGGTTCAAAGTGAACACTTGAACTTCATCAGTTCCATCAAAGAATGTTGTTGAAAGAGCATCCCAAATCTCCTTCACCATCTTCAGGCGGATGTAACGCTTCATAATTTCTTGCGTCATGGAGGTCAACAACCAACTCTTGCTTTTCTGATTTGATATACCACTTATTGTACTGGATCTATCTCGACAGGTGCCTTCTCTTTGCCATGAATATACCCCATTTTTCTCTTGCTGCGATATGCATCTCCATGAGTTGACTCCACATATCGTAGTTCTTCTCAGTGAGAGTAATTCCGGCAAGAGTGATTCAGTAGGGATCCCAAAAATTGAGTGCTTTAGTAAAACTCCCAAAAATAGAGTTCTTTAGGAGGGAACAAAAGAGTTATTCTTATCGATTTTGTTAATCGCAACTAGATGGTTTCATGATCTTCCTCTGTCTATTGTAGACACTTTATTTACAATTGAGGCTTTTCATTGTAGTGACTCTTTTATTTTGTATAAAATAAATAAATAAATAAAAAGAAAAATTAGTGTCTTCATGATTTAAATTTTCTAATTTTTTTGCAAGGATAATCTTTGAATGAAAACTTTAAAACATAGACGGTTTGGATCGTTAGAGAATAATTTGTAGGGACCCCACGCCATTGAGAAGTTCAAATCTCCCCTTTCTTGTTCATCAAAAGAAAGTAACCCTTCTGAATGATCATAATGACAATATCATCTCTTTTTTCTTTGGCAAATAAACAAATTAAACATACATTACAAGTAAAAAAGGAAAAACATCGTCTTCTTTAAAGTCTCTTTGTACTTCCATCTTAAATCTAAAACTACATTTTTTTAGGTTACCATAGAAGGAATTGAACCATAGCCTAACCTTAACACTAACTAATGTCCCCACCCATTCTCACCACTTGGGATAACCCAGAGCTTTAAAATACATCATTTGAATTATCTTACAATCATACAAATATGTCGTTTGCATCTGTTTTTGCATCTAATTCAATTATTTTTATACTAACACAATCATTCTCTTGTCAGTCTATCATATATATATTTTTAATACAAACGTTAGTCTAAACTACGATTTTTCACAAATATACTACTAAATATGCCACTGGGTTAGACCCGATTGGCCAACCTATCATGTCTAAATTTATAGAGAAATTTACTTTCATCTTTTGACCAAAATGAGCTCAATGGGCCCAATATGGGTACCTTCCCCAGATTTACATGCAAATGCAAAAGCCCAGTGACTCGGCCCACAAAGGCCTCAACAAAACTAGACTATTAACCCGTACCCAGTCTCCATTTCCACAATCCGAAAACGGCGAAGCCATTTCCGAAACACCAGCCAAACCCTTCTCTAAACTCACTCGCTCTCTCTCTCTCTCCGACCCTGCGAGACCCGAGCGACCCCTCACTCTGCGACCATGTTGCGCCGCGCCACAGCCCTCTTGACCCGACCTGTGATCTCCCTCCGGGCCCGACCCTTCTCCACGGATGTCTCAGAAATTCCAGTAGCCGACACGTCGTTTTATGATGCTTGGAAGAAAGTGATCCCAACCTTAGAGCCACCCCACACCCCATTGACCTTCATGAAGCCTCGGCCTCCAACTCCATCTTCGATCCCTACTAAGCTCACTGTCAACTTTGTGCTGCCTTATAACTCGGAGCTTGCAGCCAAAGAGGTCAGTTTGTGAAAGATTTGTTGTGGTTTTGGTGCAATTTTTTCGTTCTGATGTTGAATTTAAGAGTTTTATGATATGGGTTTTGTTTGTTTTTGTGTGGGTTTATCTGGGTTTGGTGCTAATCTTGGTTTTGAGGTAGAATTGGTTATCCTTAGTTTGATGTGATCTCATTTGGGTATTTTGTTGTTCGGACTAAGTTTAGATGGGTTTGGTGCTAATTAGAGATCGATATCAATTTGTAAACTTTGATTTTGTTGTGAACTTATATGGCTTTGGTTTTATTTAAATGTGAATTTGATGGTTAACTGATAAATGTAGAAAATTGGATTCTGATATAGTTTACAACTTGATCCTTTGTGTAGATGTCATTTTAGTAAATGTACTAATCAACGAATTGCAAACTTGTATTAGGTGTTCATATCTTCAAATTGATGAAATTGTACTTACTAAGGATGCCACATTTATATCCTTGTAACTTTCTTGTATGAGACTGTTTTGTGTTTCTTAGTGAAGGTCCATTTTTCAGAACAAGGGTTGTTAACTTCAAGTCAATGTCAAACTTCCATCATGAATGTTGTGATTATGTTCGTTAGCATATGAAATTTTAGTAGATTGATTTTCTGCATTTTTATGTTTCTGAATTCGGATAGAAAATATCTGGGAAATTGCTGTCTAAGTGCTTTTTCCATACCACTTGTGTATTTCTTTTATTACATTTTCCAGTCTTGGTTATCCATGTTTTTCCTTTGATACCTTTTGGTTACTTGGTGATTGAGAGATGTTGGCAGAAAATGAATGGAATTTCAGATCTGTAGTGTTTGATGTAATTGTACCTTAACTGGTTTAGCACCACTGTGTCTTAGTTGACCATTTCATATTCTGCTAACAACAGGAAACACAAGATTTGGGTTTTCCCCTCTCCTTTCCCGCAATCTGTGGAAAAACTAGGAACTTTGTTGGTTTTCATTCAGTTCTGAGCATCAATTGCTTGGTTCACAGTATTCATTCCATTACTTGTTGACTGGTGAACATGAGAAACAGATGCTGCTTATTATCTAAACTAAGAATCCAACAATTTCCGTAAAAATTGCTGCGCATTCTTAAATTCCATTTCCTTTACCTTCATCAAGCCCTTTTGAACTGTAAACGTGTCCAATAGCTACCTGCGGGGGATCAGTGGAATTGGTCAGTCCCACTGTTTGCTCCCATGTGGTCAGAGTTTTGAAACCCGCAAAGGTACTTATCTAGCTATTTGCTAGTGTTTCCTGTCTCCCGAAGCGGATTGGGGAATTTCTGAGTATTTTTTTAAAAATGGGTCCAATAGCTGGATCCTGGAGCAGATTTTATTTTTCTCAACTTAAGACTTGAGTAACATGGGAGGGTGGTGCATGGTTGCATGCCCATAAAAACTGGTCAGGGTCCAGTTGGCAGTTGAATTGTTAGTTTTTTCTACCCTAGTTTTCATACAAGCATCTAGATGCCTGCACATTTTCCGTACTCAGATCCCTGGAACTAATCAACTGTAACTTGGTTCTTATTTTGTAGTTAGTCTCATATATCAGGTTGATATGTTCTCTACATTTTGTTTGATTGATGCTCCTTCAAAACAAACAGAAATCAAACAGAAGAATGGTAGGGCTAATTTTTCTTTCCAAATCAAAGAGAGATTTTTTGTTTTTTTTTTTACTTTTACCTTTATGATTTGTGTTATACAGTGCTCTTAGGCATACGCTATGTGAAGGCAATTTTCTAGAACTGAAAATTAGATTCCATATTTGTCCATTTTTTATCCTTGAATCTTGTCATACCTTATTTTTTATTGCTGTGTGAATCTTTTCAAGAAAACCTAAATACAGCACTTCATAGTTTTTCTGCCAAATAATGTAGTCTTATCTGTTCCACTTCAAGCAAAAGATAGATTTTCTAGCAATAAAACCAAATGAATTCACTTTCCCTTTTCCACAAATTAAAGAAAAAATTTGCTGATGCATTTTTAGATCAAATGCTCTTCCTTTTAGGGTATTTCTATTATTCTGCTATTGGTGTTATCCTCAGTTGGATTGAAGACTTTGCGTATTTAGTGTTGGTGTAAGATAGTCACTGAATATCTTCTTTATAATCCTCTTCACTGCATGTCTGACATTTGGAGTTAAGATAGTAGTATGTGAAGGGATTGTTGAAATGCCAATTATTCAAAAGCTCATGTAGGAAATATGCCAAAAGAAAATTATGTATATCTTGTCTGACGCACACTGATAGCTGAAGGGGATAAAGGCTGTCATTGAAATTATGAAAACCTGTGGGCAACAACCAATGTTTTCATTCTGTTCGTTAAATAGTTGAGAATCTTGGTAAGGAGTCAAGGATGCTAGCCCCTCTATCCCAGTATCATGGTTTAGTGATACAGTACTTGCATGCATGAATTCAAAATTACAAAAACATATACAAATGCAGCCTACACACACGAAATTGTTTAGAGAATTAGAATTTTCTGCATTTTGTTCGATACAATGTTTCCACTTCTGAATATTGTACTGCCGTATCTTACTTTTTATGAATCATGTCTCAACAGGTTGACATGGTAATCATACCAGCAAGCACTGGGCACATGGGTGTTCTTCCTGGACATGTAGCAACAATTGCAGAGTTGAAACCTGGGGTCCTATCAGTACACGAAGGAACTGATGTGACAAAGTATTTCGTCAGCAGTGGTTTTGCATTCATCCATGCGAACTCTTATGCAGATATAATTGCTGTAGAGGCTGTCCCTCTTGATCGTGTCGATGCAAGTCTTGTCCAGAAGGGGCTTGCAGAGTTCACCCAGAAGCTCAGCTCAGCTTCAACTGACTTGGAGAAAGCTGAAGCTCAGATTGGAGTTGATGTGCATAGTGCCCTCAATGCCGCCCTCACAGGCTAGTTTTACTAGTCTTTTTACTCTCTTGTTGATTTAGTCCATTTGTACCCTCTGTTACATCTTTAAGGTGCTGCAATTCGACACTTGGATCCGTCTTGTGGAGCCAATATTTGTGTCAACACTTTTTTCTTGTAGTTCTGTGTTGAATGTGGAATTGATGAAAAAATAATACTGGAATTTGATGTCATCCGGTTTACAGAGTTGGTCAAATACTTAAAAGAAACGAGAGATTACCATCCTTGTTTCATTTCAAATAACAAAAAGAAACCAATAGGCAATTTCTGGTTTGTATTCTACAATTTGGCATAGAATCAGATCCTGGCCTTGAATGGAAAATGACATTGAATCCATTATACTTTTTAAATCCTTTTATATCTTCTTCAGGCATCTAACTTATAAAGAATTAGAATATAAAAGTTGTAAAAATAATAAATTTGTCAATGGATTTGTTGGCAATTATGTGTAAAGGGTTTAAACAGTTTTTTTTTAAAAAAAAAAAATCTATTTCTGAGAAATAAACAAACTAAAAAGCAAGAAAAATAACACACAGGCATAGCACGACAAGGGACTTTATTATCTCAATTGGAAATGAATTGCGTGGTGGGTTGATATTCAATTTGTTGATGGACGAGTTTCATAATCACATCTCCAAGTTGGTACTTTTTCTTATGTATTTATTTGATTCGCTTGGATTTCAAGTTTCAACCATTTGCTTCAACCAATTGAAGACAACGAAACCAGAAATGGACTGAAAGCTATTCCACAATTTGATAGTTTATTATTCTTCTCTACAATGTGATGACCCACAAGCTGGAAAAGTGTGCGATGAAACTGACTGAGAATATTATATTATTAACAATGTTGTATTTGTATAACCCCAAACTATAATGAACAATGAAATCACATTATCATAAATCACAATAACACCAAATAAAGAGAAGAATAATCTACATTACATTAACATTTTTAAGTCCTATTTGTTTTCACCAAACAATTTCAAAGCAATTTTAATTATCATAAAACGCTTTTAAATTATCAAAAACAAAATTTGTTGATAATTCTCTAATAAGTATTTTATGTTAAGTATTAGTTGCATATTTCTAATCTCAACCGTTGGATTGCATGTATGTTACATACTAAATCTACCGACACATCTAATAAATACAATTCAACATTCGAAATTAAAAATATATAACTAATCCTTAATTTAAATACTTATTAGAGAATATCCTCTGAAAGCAGTACCAAACAATCAAATTTACAAACTATTGTTTTCATTTAAAAAAGAGCAAAAAAAACAAAAAACAGAAAATCATTTAGTTTAGACAACTCATTCAATAAGCCACTTGGCATGGTCCTCGTGGAGAGGAAGCAAAATGGAACGACCAAATAATTGGAATACCTTGGAGCGTGGGACAGTCTCCACCGTCGATTCCAACCTCGTTCATCGTGGCCGTTCCAAGAACATGGAGAAAGCAAGCAAGCAATCAATTATGTCTCTTTTCGCAACCACTTGCCACATCGAACGTGTCATAATTCGATGGCGCTGCGCTGGTCCTCCCTCCAAGGCCGCACGTGTAACGGGCAGAAAAAGTAACAGCTGCCCGCAGGCCACGGGTAGTGGGTGCGGGCCCGGGAGACAAGGACCTGGGAAGTAGAGCCAGTATGGTCCTGAGCCAGGTGGGTCCTACGCTTTGATGGTTTTGTTATTGTGGGTCCGCCTCCGAGTCAGCTCCACGGTTGGGTCATAATTCTTTTAGGGAGATTTTGGAAAAGCCCAAAGGAGAGAGAAAATTTTTAAAAGAAGCAAAAATGGACAAAATTGCCCTTATTTATTTTTTGATTTCCTAAGAAATCCTTTACATTTGCATGTCTTTGGTTTGAAAGTTGAGAGGTTATTCTGTCTTTTTTCAAAAAGCTTTGGCTTTTTCCAAAAGTGAAAGTTTTTTTATGAGTAAAACCTAAATTTACTATTCTTTTATTGGTTTCTTTTGGGCAATGGGGCCAAGTGTTCGCTAAAATGCTAGTGGTCCAAGTTGTAGAGAGATCTTGTAGGTTGACTTCAATGCCCTTATGCGTTGCTCATATCTACAAAGCTTGCCCTCCAGAGTGGTGTTGCTCTAGCAATCAGTTGCTGGTGCTGTTGTAATTGCCAATAGATTACAAGGGTAATTTGAGAAGATCGGGTTATATATCATTGATTTTCTTTTGACATGTGTCCCAAAGATTTGGCAAATCTTTTTTCTGCCCCTAATTTTCCCCTATTTTCCATTTCTTGGTTAATTTTAATGAGTCATTATTTATCAATCATGAATATGTAATTCGAACTTAAAACATCTCAAACGGTAGTTGCAAATTGAACTTTTTAAATTAAAGTTTGTTGACTTATATAACAATTTGAAAAATTTTATTTGCTACTTAATAATTTCAATGAATACAATATTATGAAAAAAAAATTAAACAAAGTATGAAAACATATGAAGAAAGTCTATATATTTATTATTTGACAAGAAAAAACATATGTTTTTAGGATTTTAAATGTAGGTTTTCTTCTTTCAAAGTAAAATTATATGTTTTGAAGAGTCAAAATCAACTTGTTGGTTCTAAAAAGATAGAAATGGGTTGCATATTTGGTCACTAAATTTGACAAGTCTGTTGTATAATCTTGATTTGAAAGTTTTATCTTCTATTTATTTACTCAATGAAAAATAAACAGAGTAAAATATGAAGATAAACGAATCCACTAAAGACACCTCAGTCAATTTCCCAAGAGCACTACCACTAGATTTTACCTATGAGCTAGATACCATATCCTATTTTAAGATCACATCTCACATGCACCATTTATAGCTAATACTAAAACATGTCTAGAAACGAAGAAGGAAAATACATTAAACATTGAAACTAAACATATCTTTTTCGTACATAAACTTTGCTCTTAAAAGGAAGAACACATAAAAAACAAGAAACCGTCCTTTGATTCTCATACCAAGTAAAATAGTATATGGTACTTAATCTTAGCAATCAGAAAAGAAATTGGTACCATTAGATTAATTAACCCCTCCCATTACAAATAGTCTAGGGGAAAAGAACCTACAATTAAAATAAATACTAAAATTCATGGATGTACTAAAAATACCCAACACAAAAGGACCAAATGCTAAAAAAGGCAAAATGTGGCAAAAAATAAAGGAAAAAGAGATGCTGATGCATGCACTGCAGGCTGCAGCCAATAGATTGAAACACCATGGAATCTCAAAACCACCCATTGTTTTTATTTAATCAAGTATTTCTTGGACCAAAATGCCCTTCTACTTCCAACCAATTAGAACCACAGGTTTTGCATAACAATCTAGAAGTTGACTCTGGGAAGGAATCTGATTGGTGTAGACCACTTGTTCAAATAAACCCACTTGTACCTTATTCCATCAAGTCCACCCAGCAAGTCTTTATATAGGCCAGCACTTGCTCATCAATTTCCTCCCCTCAATTTCACATTCTTTTGAGCAATCAGTCATTCAAGCCCTCAGCTCCTCTAATATTATTTTTTCCCACTATGAGGACTGGCATGTTCTCCTACACCACTTACGAAGATCAGCAAATTGAGCCTCATTTCCTTGATGCTTGTTTTCTTTGCAGAAAACCACTTGGAAATAACTCAGACATCTTCATGTACAGGTAATTTCATGACCCAATTCCTGAATTTTTACTCCAAGAAATTATGGTTTTTTTCTTACAGTTAAATTTGGCTTCAGATTTATTTTTTTTGTGTTTGTGGTCGTGTTCTGATGTAAACTATGGTGGAATTTTGCAGGGGAAACACACCGTTTTGTAGCAAAGATTGTAGACAAGAACAGATACAGGTAGATGAGGCTAAACAGAAGAGCTGGAAAGTGTCCTCTTCTTCTTCTTCCAGTAGGGGAGCCCTCAGAAAATCAGACACCAACAATAACCCTACCCCCGACAAAAGTGTACGGAGGACAGGCACCGTTGCTGTAGCCTGATCTGAGAGTTTATATGCTGTTTATAATCTCTTACAGTTCCACGTGGCAAGATCATGGGGGGTTGAATTTTGATCAAGGGGTTCAAACACTGGGGTTGTGACTTGTAAAGGTGAGGTGGGATTGAGGGGAAGAATATAGGAAGTTGTGACGAATGTGTTGAATATCGATGATTTCGGAAATATCGGCGGTCCAAAAATTTGGAAATATTGACGAATTGGGAAATAGAAAAGGGGAAGAAATCAAGAATACCCACCTAAGAGTTTTGTTTTGTTCTGTTTGTTTTGTTTTGGTCTGTGTTTACAAGGAAGAGCCTCCTTTGGTATATAGGATGGTTTGTAAATTTTTTGTAATGATCTTTGTTCACTTCTCAAAGGATTTTGAGACATTGAAAAGTTTCAAAGAGACTTGATCAAATCTTCACTCACGTTTTATGATTTCATTTTTGTTTTATTTATTTTTCTTTGCTCTTTTTAATTGATTGAAGACTTAAAAAGTGCTTTGAATCATCATAAATTACGCTTTTTCTCTACTTTTTTCTGCTTTCTGTATCAACGGAAAATATCTCAACTTTTTTCTGCTTTGTGTATCAACGGAAAATATCTAATCACTTTACATTATCATAGGAAGAAAAAAGAAAGAAATGGTTGAAGACTTAATTTGGAAATGGTTTAAGGACGAATCAAATGGGGATGCCTCAATAACCATGAAACATCCTCTCCTTCCTGTTTTAATACAAAATTCCGAACAGACTTCATTTGCACGTCTCAATTGCTCTAGTTTTTCTGTGAAGATCTGAACTGTTTTCAACAGTACTTCAGTTTTGGAAGAGTTGAGCACTTTCTGGCAAAGGACAAGGGCTAGGCAAAGGTTGTTACTATTCACATGGATAGTGGCAGTCATTGCATAAGGTTGTGGTGTTTTCACGCATTGTCATGACAATAACTATTCATATGAAATATTATGAGAGGAATTTGTATAGAGTTTTGGTGTGGGAAGTAAAAAATATGACTAAGTATTTATTATAATAAAAAATCTAAAAATTTTAGTATTTTTTAAGATTTTTTATAATTTTTTTTGGCTGCTAATGTCATCACTGACGTCAGCAAATTCAGGCTAGAAGTCAAGCTGGTTTGGCCTGTGGGCTAGCCCAGTCTCATGGGACCCAAGACTTGCCAGGGCAAGCTTGGCCCGTTGGAAATTGTTGCCTGGGCTCGGGCCCTGTCCTGTCAGGGCTGGGGTTTATTGCTTAAAATGCTCTTAAAAGCGTTTCAAGACAACTAAAATACTTAATATAATGTTTACCATAAGGCTACTCTTAACTATACTATAATTAGGGGTGGCATTTTAGATCGAAAAACTGAAAAACCTCAAAAATCAACCGACATTATACCGCATTGGAATCGCAATAGCTAAAAATCGACTGAAAATTGCGGTTGCGGTATGTGATTTTGGCAACTCGCGGTTACCGCAAACCGCAAATATATATTTTTTAAAATTGCATTTTAGTAGTTAGACGTTGTGTTTTAATTTAGTTAAGTTTAATCTATTATTAATATGCTTTTATGTTGTGTTATAGATGGAGTCTAGCCACTCTAACACACCTAATGCCTCTAATCTCCCAAACACAAACTGATACACCCGAAACACAACCTCCACTCCAACTCATAAAGAAGGGCTTCTTCTTATAATAAAATCCACTCACCACCACCTACACTTTAGTTCTCCTTTTGGTTTGTAACTTTAATTAACTTTAAATTGGTTTTTTTCTTTAGGTTGTGAATACTTAAGAAGTTGAGGTTGAGGTTGTGAATTTATATATGCTTGAGAAGTTGAGGTTGTGAATTTATTTCTTTAGGTTGTAAATTTATATATGCTTGAGAAGTTGAGGTTTTGAATTTATTTCTTTACGTTGCGAATTTATATTTTTTTTGTTAAAGTATGCTTGAACTCAAAAAGCTTTAAAAGAAGCATCAAACCTAGGCTTAAAAGTGTGGAAAATTGAATTTTTATGACACAAAAAGACCACACTTAAAGATCTAAAAGCAGTACATTTGTGGTTTCAAAAATCACCTCACCGCAAAGAGTCGATTAGTTAGTGGTTCGGGAAAAAATTCGCGGTTACCGAACCGCAACCACCCTTAACTATAATTGTCAATTTAACTATTAAATTTTATTTTCTGTAAATTAAGTATTTAACTATACAAAAATGTCCAATTCGGAACTCGCCTTCAATTTTTTGGATATCTATCCAAATTTGAGTCCATTTAAGGGAAAAATTCATAATTTTAAAAGAAAATCATAATAATAAGATATTTTAAAAATCAGAAGAAAAAAAAAAAAAAACCCTCATCTCCATAAGCCACATGACCATTGACGCCCACCCCTCCCCACCCAACCACCTCTTTCCCCCACGATAACCCAACATCCACCTCCAGCACAACCCCTACGTACTCTCTTAATCCACCTCCTCCCTCGAAGCCCAGCATCGACCCCAACCCACCGAAAAATGAGATTATAATAATTGGAGTGCCACTCATGTTTGGGAGTGCTTCTCAATGGCCAAAATCGCTTTTTGATAACTAAAAGCGCTTCTAACAGCGTTTGCAAGAAAAGTTTAGAACTGCTTCTGGGTTATAGAAGCGCTTCCTGGAGAAGCACCTGCTATGTGCTTCTTCAGGAAGCACTCCCAAGTGCTTTTCCATGAAGCACTTTAATTTTTTTTATGAAAATTCAGGATTTTTATAATAAAAGCACTTTTTTTAGAAGTGCTTATGAGCAGAAGCACTTCCTAGAGAAACAGTCCCAAACGAGCCGTAAATCTCTATATGTCACAAACATGATTGCAACTTAGATATGGATGGGCCTATATCATGAGGTACAATTATAACTTTTTATTGATATAAATAATAGACTAAATTACTTTAAATTAATCTACATCTGTATTGAGCTGTTTTATATCTTAAATTTACTTTTTGTTGATTCTCTTTAATAATTTATAAGCAGTCCCATAACTTTAGTTGCAAACAGTTAGCAAGCTACGTATGTTGAATTGTGAAATCTAAAACTAGAAGCACAAATGTGTAGCTTAGCCCAAAATATTCAAGAACCAAAGCTGTAATTAACCAAGAAAAGAAGAAGAGAAAAACACAAATAGGAAAAGAGATACTAAAACCTTTAAAACAAACTTGGACAAATAAGAACAATTGGTTTTAAAAAAATTAAAATGTGAAAAGGCCATTAGTCTATAACACTAGAGCTCGTTTGCATAGGCTATAATTCCTTCCCTCCATTAGTCCCATCTGTGTTTTGTTTGTTCCCACGATGTTGAAACTTTGGATCATCTTTTTAGCACTTTTTCTTTTGCTCGTGAAGTTTGACAGTGTTATAATGGTTGTCCTTGTCCTCCTGTACGCGTCAATAGTATTTGTGGGCTTTTGGTGAGATGCGATGTGTTGCTTCTTGGTTAAGAAAAGCTAGTTTGGACCTTTAGGTTGGGCTCAACGTTGGCCTTTTCTTTATATGCGTTAGGTGTGTCACTACTAGTGTTTTACTCTTCTAGTAGGAAGAGAAGATGAATGATTAGGTAATGTGAAGATAGTGTTGCGCTCGTTGACCTTAACCTCTAATCAAAGCCATTGTGCTTCAAATGGAGAATCTGGCTTGGATAGGTTCTTTTTTATGCCTCAATTAAGAGGACTTAACTATTTCACTTGTTATGGAATAAAACTTAGAAGAAGTAACAACTTTAAACTAATATTGGACAGAAAGTATAATACAAGTTCAAAGACAAAAGTGTCAGAAAGACATAATATCGTTACAAGAAAGCAAACGCAAGTTCATGCAGACCTAAATACACTTAATAAAAATAATAAGTAGCCTAACAGAACCTAAAAATACTGATGTGACAAAACAAATGAGATTTGCCTACTCTTTTAGCTCTTCCTTGAAAATGCTCTAAGCATTAATTGATTTCTATAATCTTAATTGGACATACTTTGTCCTATGAATCCTTGTTTTTTCTGGTTGACCAATTGTTGGTCAATGTTTCTTTTTGGGCCTTTGGACATGCATGTGTTAAGTCTGGTACTTAGGTTGATGATGGCGACGTAATAGGTTGTGTTGATATTTACAAACAATCTGCTTTTGATCATCCTCTTTTTAAGAATCACACTATACAGGTTTGCTTTCAATTTTTGAATTTTATTTGATTCATCGTATGAGATTAAATAAAAAATAAAAAAATTTGTACACCTGATATACAACACCTTTTCTCCAAGCCCTATATATAAATACATAAATATATATGTTTTATTTATTTAATAATTAACATTATGAGATTTGAACTCTCATTATACAGAAAGACTAAATGCCACTACTATTTTTGACCAATAATTAGGTTCCTGTTTTTGAGAAAAATGTGATAGATTGTGTTCATAATTCATGCTGAAAGGTCGTCAGTCATAAGGACCAATACAAATATAAAAGCTCATGAGCAACAAGAAGTGCACAAGATTTACATCCGCTCATAGCCACATATGGACTGTGAAATTCTAGAAAGTCCGGAAAAACCATACAAATAGCTCATCACAACAAACTACAAAAACTGAAAAGGAGTTTATGCACTTATTCAACTAAAAAAACTGCAACACAAAACAAGTAAAACAAAACTTGATCTACCACCATGTTGTCGCCAAGACAACCAAACAACCATCAAACTCAGCCCAAGACGGTAGCGTTGGAGGCAATGAGCGAGGATAAGAAGTGGAGAGGGTAGGGGAAGGTCTAGGAGGGTAAGGAGGGGAGGGATAGAGGCCACCGACTCCAAAGGAGAATGGCGGCTGAAACTTTTCTGTCTTGTGATTTTTTCAAAGCTCCTTGATTATTAGTTGTGTGATTTACTTTCAATTACAACATTAATTCGTGGCTACAGATATTGGAACCCAGTTTTAGTCCAAGTAAAGTAAAAACAGCAAACAAGCAAGCAAGCCAACGTTTTCCAAGATTGGTTCAACAACGTAGAATGCCCTGCAGGAACAATCCCTCTAATTAGGCCACCAAGATCACATGATTATAATTGGAGTGCCCCAATAAAGTCCTATACGGCAATGGCACAGCACGGTTCTTCATACTCTGGACAGTAAGTTTATAAGGGGGCAAATAATGTCTATTCATACGGTATATTTTTATTCGTGACCCTAACAAATTTCATGTGGTTGAAAGAAGGATAAATATAGACACGCTTGCTACAATGTTGAATGCGCTGGTTTTGTGCAAACCAACCATAAATTTGTCTTGAATTCTGTCTTACGACCTCTTTCCAAATACAATGGGGAGCAATTTGGTATGGATATCACTATATTGAAGGTAACTCACACACGTATAGTTCTATTCTATTGAGGGATCGTTTAAGGAATTAACGCAGATGACAAAATGAGTTTTATAGTGAAAGTCAAAGACAAGATAATCCTGATTGATGATGATTTACACTTTTAAATTTAACCGGAAGGTGGAGAATAGATGTTGGTGGCTCCTAGTGCATGGCGAGCCAATAGGGTATTGGCCTCTTCGAATTTTCTCAACGTTGGCTGATAGTGCTACAGTCTACAGAGATACATTGGGGTGGGGTGGATACTCAAAAGATTGTCCAACTTAGCAATAATGAAAAGGGAAAAATAGGACGAGAGAGTAATTCCATATTGAAATAAATAAAGTCTAATGACGAAAGAGATTAAGATGAGTTGTTCTATGAAGAATATTACATTGGGAGCACTAGTATGTATGATATATGTAAGTTCCAAAATATTTTGAAAATTTATATTTCCAGTAATTTTTCGAAACAGAATTGATGTCGATTTTTTTATATTTTATGTTATGTTACCAATTTGGAAGAATGATTTCATTATTAAATAACCTATACGTGGAAAAGGCTGATTCTTACAGAACCTACATTAGAATTGTCTGATGGCATTATCAACTTCACAAAAATAGCCATCCAATTTAGCTCACTTATGCTCTTTCACCTTTTCTGAAGTAGTTTTCTAATCCTTTGTTCTCAAAAACAACCCTGCCATTGAAACAAGATTCAGCAAAGCTGAACGAAACACCATCAAGTGACCTTTGCCCTCTGCATGATCATGAATCTTCTTCTGCTAGCACTCTCCACTTGCTCACCTAGTTTGGCCAAGTGATTCATTCGTCTCTTCCATGACTCCGAGGCCCCCAATTGGCTCTGCTTTTTTACTGAGTCAACTTGCTCATTTTCAACAGGTTCAGGACTTCTCTCAGATGTATTTCCTTCTTCTGTTTCTTGAATAATCTTCTTCAATGTGTCTACTACCTGACTCATTGTTGGCCGATCTTTTGCACTCTTCGACAGACAACTATCAGCCAACCTAGCGATTTTTCTTGCTGCGCTGATCGAATACTTGTTTTCAAGCCGGCTATCCATTATCAAGCCAAACTTTTTGCCATCATGAGGGAATTGTTTCACCCATTCTAAGAGTCTCTGCTCTGTTCTTGGACGGTTTCTCTCCAATGACCGTCTGCCTGTAAGAATCTCATACAGCACCACACCGAAACCCCATACGTCACTCTTAGTTGTGAGATGGCCTGTCTCAACGTAATCTGGTGCAGCATACCCGAATGTCCCCACTACCTGATCACGAAACAAATTCCCATTAGCATTACAATAGTCTTTAAAATTTAAATGCATTTAATGCAGTGACTTTGCAAGCCGTAACAGTTTAGTATGAAGCAGTATACAAATGCTCTTTGCTTCAAAGTTGGTGTTTTAATATGCACGGCTTGTCCATCACTTGATTGCTTTCTTGTATTTTCCAGACTTAATCTCACCATATTTCTAGAACTTTCACTAATGCAAGATAAAGTTCCAATATGTTTATTGCATGAATTTAGTGTATGAGTTTGAGTCGCGATAAAGTTGGGACCAGGTGCACGCTACAAATGCTAGTGAGAAATAAGAGCACTTACTGCAGTTGAAACATGAGTATGACCAACCATTGGCCCCTCCCTTGCAAGCCCAAAGTCAGAAAGCTTTGGTTTAAAATTCTCATCCAGTAACACATTCGCGCATTTAAGATCTCGATATATTACCTTCATCAATAGCATAAGAAAAAAATCAGAATAATAATGGTTAAGACTAAGCTTGAATGCTGAAAATAACAAGTAGATGATGTAGAGAATAAACTAATGGAACAGTTCCATTTTAATGTGGTCTTGGGCACCCCTCAGTCACAAAGTAAATGCAGAAGCGCATTCGCGGGGAAGGGGGTGCAGAGGTTAGGGCATAGATGAAAAATCGATGTGGGAATGTGGGGTCATGGCCATGAAAAAGTTCAGGGTTGACCTTATGCAAAGAAAGAAGATATTTTCTCAAATTTGGACATCTGCCTACTCCCAGAACCAGAAGTGAATGTGTATATCTTGTTGGATTATGACTAGTTTGTTGACTTGTTAAGCATGCTGGATTATGACTAGTTAGTTGACTTGATAAGTTGTTATCTTGTGACAACTTATCAAGTCAACTAACTTGTCATAATCCAACATATCTGCCGCAGGAGAAAGTATACAATCTGTGATGAGTAGTAGTACTATATATTCGATATATATGCCCGGTGCCAACAAGCTCTAGCTCAGAACCTGGATATCCCCAACAAAATGAGATAAAACAGCTGATTTTAAGCTTCAAGTATAAAAGTGGGATTGTATGTAGAAACTAATGGTTAATATCAATGCTTAGAGCTAACCTGAATTTCCAATCCTTCATGAAGATAAACTAATCCTTCAGCTGCTCCTAGTGTTATCTGCAATCTTGTCTCCCAAGGAATAGCTGGGTATGCCTTGTTAAATAGATGGTCTTCCAAACTTCTGTTTGGCATATATTCATAGACTAGTAGTCGTTGAATCCCTCTTTCTCCATCCACAGCACAGTATCCTATTAGTTTGACAAGATTTGGGTGCTCCACAACACTGAGAAATTGAACTTCTGCCACCCATTGTTTGTGACCCTGTAGAAATGATATTAAAAAAGAGAGAGAAATCGATCATGAAGTCACAAACATCCATATCATCCACCTCTAGTTTGCCTCTAGATCACTTTCCATCCTTTGAAATAGGGAACGATTACCATTCCAACTAGACGAAAATCTCAACACTGAAAAGGAGCCACAAATAGGCAAAGTTGCTCCCAACAAAAAGTTCACTATGAAAAACAGGTTGATACAAATATGCTAAGAGAAAACATTGTCCATCTTAATCCCCATATTATTATGGAAGGATTCTAGGGGGAAAATTTGTGACCCACAGAGGAAGATACACATAATTAAATACCATCTTATCTAATGGATGTCATTCTCCATGACAGAGAAAGATACAGGTTTGGCTGCATAAAGACAACAAAATCTAGGTATTCTCTCTTGCAAAAATAAATGGAGCCATGTATGCATATATAAAACAAATTTCAGAAGAAATATTTCACTGACTAGCTTCAAATTCCCTTTAAAGGAAAGAAAAAAATGCTGTCATAGAAAGAGACTGAACAGAAGTGTAAAGAGAGGAGGGCCAGAGGACTCAGAAAAAATCAATTAACTATATTTTAGACAGCAGTTTAGCTACTTTGAGCATAAATATTCAAGGAGAATAAGCCAACAAAATGTTTCTTAAGCACATTTAATAATAATGGGAAAGGAAAAAACTCTTGAGGGCCTTGTTTAACAATTCAATTTAATAGGAAGATGCTTAAACCACCATACCTGTAAGCCATCATTGTTAAGCTTTTTAATGGCGACCACGATTGGATCGCCCTTGGCATCAGCAGGCTTAATTGAACCTTTATAAACATTCCCAAATCCACCTTCTCCAATCTTAAGCAGCCTGCTGAAATCGTTTGTCGCATGCCTGAGCTCTTGGAAAGTAAATACTCGCAAATTATGAGCCTTCTCTTCATACAATTCGGGTATACCGCGCGGTGAATTTTCTGAGCAGGAAGACTGAATCACCCTCTCAGCTCCTGAATAATCAGATTTCCTCTGTTCTTTCAGTTCTGGAGCTGATTTTTGTTCCCTGCCCCTTGTTTTGTCCTTGAAGTAGTAGAAGCACTTCATTGCATAAAATCCTATATCAACTCCCTACCAAGATTTGAATGTGATCTTCCTTTGCTGCCATTGAATCAAGTTCAGAAAGTTAAAGCCTGCCACTGAATTGTCACATGAATATAAGAAGTATCAGCATCTTCATACAAACATAATTAAAATTCCCAAAGGGTTTGAAACTGCTAAAAGAAGAAAGAGTATAATCACAGAGAAAATGTTCACTGGCCAAAGAAATGTTTAATTCAATGAAACCACAAATTGAACAAGAATTTAAAAAGTTTAAATAGATGGCAGCGCCCTAGATTTGAATGCAAACAGAGGAATCATGCAAAGATAAGGAAGGCCCTGATGAGAAATAGATACAAGAGATTGAAATTCAAAGAAATCATAGATGAGATGACGAATTGCTTGGCAGAATAAAAAGAGTGATCAAAACAGTGAAATCCCAGATGGGAATTCAGAATGGAATTATAAATTAACTTACAGAAAATCAGCAGACAGAAATGGAAATGGAACTGGATATTCAAGGCAGGGCAATCCTGACCCAGATGAACAAAAACAAAGACAAGAACAATGAATGAACCAATAAATCCAAATCATAAAGGCAATACCTTCACCAATATCAATTCTCTTTCAAAGAAATTTCAAAGGGTTTGGGGGGTTGAAGGTTGGAGAGACCTTCACGGGTTTCTTTTCTTGTTTGGCTTCTCTCTCTCTTTGAGATGGTATTGATAGTCTCTGTGAAAAAAGTGGCTAGCTTTAAATGGTTTGGCAATTGTTTGCTTGTGGAATTCAACATTGTATATATTAAATAGAATTCAACCAACTTGTCAGTTGACAATAACGAGTAGTTCCAGAAACTCCATCTTTCTCTCTCACACAGATTGAAACGAAACAAAACCTGTCCAGAATATGGACTCTATAGTCAAAGCCAAAAACAAAGAATATGTTATTCTATCACGTACAACTAATAAACGGGTCAACGCTTTGAGGAGACTGTTTAAGAAATTTTCATTATCATTTTCTTTTGAGAATCTACTTTTTCATAATTCAAGGAAAATGGAGAAATTTTCGTGCGTGAACCTAGAATTATGTGGTATTTTGACGTGTGATTTATAAGTTTACTCAAATTATAGCATGAGTATCTAGTATGTGTATACATGTGATCGGAGTAAATTTATAACACCGCATCAATACTTTACGCGATGGTATGATCACACCGAAATACTACTATGATCGGTATACAAGTGCTTGTATGAAATTCAATAACAAAATTGGCAGATTAAACATTCTATTCAGCAACAAAATAGTGAAATTTACGATAAAAGCTAATAAAAAATTGATTACCAAAACTCACCACCTAACATTTCCGTTAGTTAATTAAAGTTTTGGGATAGGGTTGATAGGGATACAAAACCATCAATTTGTGTAAATTATAATAAATAAATATATGTACGTATTTATCTTAGCAAAGAAGTTTGCAGAGAGACCCATAAAATCGGATTGGAAAGTGACTTTAAGGACAAATGAGACCTCTAAAATTGACCAATATGCCTAATTAAAGCAAAGTTGGAATATCCACATTATTTATTTGTTCACGTTTGTTGAGAAATTTGCACATGAGCTTCAACTTGACCATGCAACCTATCCTTTACAAGGCTCCCAATCCCATCTGCATTAAAATTGGAGCTATGTGACTCCTGTCTCCACATTGACAATGACCCAAGCCTTGGACAAAACAAAATGGTAGGGAACCCATTTGGGATTTTAAAAGGAAGTCAACAAAACAACCTTGTTTGAGGGTCATATTGGTCAACAAATTTAGGTCTTGCTCATGTCACTTCTTTGTTTTTTTTTCAGATTTACTTGGTAAAGATATATATTTTTTTCTTTTTGCCATTAAATACAAAATAAAATCCCCAAAGGGCACCGATGACCGTACAAGTTTCAATGGGATACAAGAGGTAAACTTATATGGTACTCAACCAACGACCCAAGCGTTACCAAGTTGGCCCAAAGCATAAAGGCAGATGTGGTATTCCCCATACACGGCTTCAAGGGCTACCAAAAACTGGTACACAACCAGTAAGTTTGAATCACCCAAGCAACACAGCAACCCACATACAGTGAAACTCTCTTTAAGAGAAACCAAAGAAACCGACTAACAAACTCGCACCACAACCGCAAACCAACAGCCCAACCACTGTCGAACTCCACAGTCTAATGCCCACAACCACATGTCGACCATTGGCACCAAATAGATCCACCATCGCAGCTCCAACCTGCAACCCAAAAGGCACAAATATGCATATCTACGAATCAGGACTTATTGGTAACATTTCCTTCATTCATTTTTTTTTTCTTCTTCTTATTTTTATTTTTATGAACTTATTCAATCTCTGGATTAAATATGGTATATGATAACCGTCAATATAATTAAGACAATAAACCCATTGTTACGCTTGAATATCAATATTATCAATTTTATAAGTAGGGTTGTCATGTTCAATACTTCGTGAATTTTGATCCGATTTGCATTTTGGTTCCTCAATTTTCAAAATCGTTCCCGTGGTCATCAACTTTAGTTTCGTTAGGACAAATGGTCTTGCCTTTAGTTTTGTTAACTTTTTCTGTTGAATACAGAGGCAAAATAATTTTTTTGTATTATTTTTAATTTTCACCATCTGAATATTCCAACAAAGCCATGGACAACCTCCACCCGACACCAAGCCAATTAACCCACCACCCCAGTAACAACTGATGGCGCTCCTACAACACACACCCACATCCCTACCCAAACCATACCCACCCTCCTTGTGATAGCTAGGATAGGAAGAAGGTTTTTAAGTTTTTATTTGTACGTTTTAGGTGAAATGAATATTCAGATAGTGAAAGCTAAAAATAATATAAAAATACCATTTTGCTCTTGCATTTAACAGAAAATTTAACAAAATTAACGTCAAGACTATTTATCCTAACGAAAGTAAAGTTGAAGGACCATGAGAATGATTTTTGAAATTGATGGACAAAAATGTGAATCAAGTCAAAGTTTAAGGACCATTAGCCATTTATAAGTATCATATCAAATCTAAAAGTCGCTTTTTAAAAAAATAAGAAATTAAAAAATTATTAACCTTTGACTCTGTCGCTTTCTACACACATATATAAACCTTCATTAGATTGTATAAAATTCAATTATACCAAAGAATATACCAACCAATATGATTCAAAAAGGGTGCATGTGTTGCCATTGTATTAATAATATTTTGATCAAATTATGGGTTTGGTGGGTTTATGAGATATAGAGAAGAAAGAACTAAACTATAAATCCAATGCATTGTCATCTGTCCCAAAAAAAAAAGGAAGAATAAATGACATAATTATGTATATAATTGTATAAATATTCTATTTGACAAGTAGCAGGAGGGATCTTAAAATTCCCCATAACATACATTGAAATCCCAACGATAATTCACTCATTATTATTAAAAAAAAATTATTGGTATCACGTATCAACGTCAAATTATTTTTGGTGCATTGGCGGTGGTCCCTTAAAGCTTGGACATTCTCTGGAAGCTGTACTTATTTGTTCATGTTTTCTTTCGAGAATTATGTTATTATGGTGAATTCCCAGAATGATGGCTGCCAATCACATACCAAGCAGCTTTGTTGAAAGTGATAGCTTCCAAATGGTTTGGACTGTGCACTAATAGCACATCAACATATGTCTCAACTTTTTGGTAAGTGAATGATTTCGTTATAAAAGTTTCTCTGCAAATATTTTATGGCTTGTAAAAGAAAACTGTTTTATAAGGCCTTTTTTTTTTTTTTTTTTTTTTTGGAAGTTAGGAATTTGAGAAATAAATAGCATAATTTTCTTTACAAGACGCCAATATTGAGTGGCTAAGATAAAACATAGAGAGATGCTAAGATAAAACAAGAAATAAGAGAACATTCATTAATTTATTTATAAAAAAAATTAGTGTATAGTGATTAAAAACTTTAATAATTAGGATATCATAAATTAAGTATTTTGGTTTTGAATTTGGTGAATGAGTTTTGAATTTTTCTTTATAATAGGTCAATAAGGTGGCCCATCTAAATTTATAGGGAAAATACTATTTTACCCCTTTTAGTTTAAGAGAGCACCATCGCCGCATGGACCATGATAAGATCCAATCCAAATTCCACTTTGGAATATGAACCGAATCCTGTGCGTGTCCGACACCTGGCAGGTGTTGGCCACACTTGACCAAATTGCCCTTCTAACCTAAAGTTCAAAAGTTTCTTTAGGGTTTGACTTCTGCCGAAAATTCGGCAAAGTCTCCCTTATAAATTGCTCATTTTCCAAAATTACCTATACAACAACAATTCAAATATCCACAACCATTCTGCAATTCAAATAACCAAGAATTAAAGAATATACAGAGAGGTAAACGACGCTCCTTATTTCTTAATCTGAGCCCCTAACAAAGCAAGAAGGACCAAGATCGACCTCTTAGTATGACAAACTTCCAACGTAAGGTCATCAAAACAAGAATGTTTATCAAATGCCAAGCTCACAAACATTCCAACGGACACCTCAGGGAGACCCATCTAGGCTGGTCTTCTGCACCTTATCAGCAATACTCTCACCAGAAGAAAACATGAGCACAAGGAATCCCCCAAAAAATTTCTCAAGGTCATTAAAGACTTTAACACCACCAGACTCCGCAATCCCCATCACATGATAATCAAACAAGTACGTAGAGATGGGTAGAAGGATTATACCCAAAAACTCGAGCCGCCGAAATCCTTGCGCAACACTGAGAGAAAGAGAATCGAAACCACAGCCCCTAGACTCCAAAAACTATGGAACCACAACATGCACCACCAACAACTAGTATCAAAAGCCTTCCATGTACAATAAGGAAACAACTACTCAAAAAACCACCCCCACATCCACACAGAGAACCGAGGAACCTTAGTCGTCATCCCCAATTCATCGGAGCGAACCAACACCACTGCAAGGCAAGCCTGATTAGGACGAAACACGAAGGAGGAAGTAGAAGACCAAACCATTGAGACCAGACAAAACCCTTGATGTCGTTGCTCTGGAGAGTCACATCAAAACCAAACAAGACCAGACGATACCCCCTCTCTCGGCATACAAAGAAGAATACCAAGAATCATTGTATTAGGATGAACAAAATCACAGCGAAACCTTGGAGTTAGAACGATGAATGCCAGTGGCAGCTCAACGTGAGAAGAAAAAAATCTAAGTGGTTTTGTTAGGTGTTTTTATTTTTTGGAAGATGAACCAATATATATATATATATATATATATATATATACATTGTGCATTTTCTATTATAAACCTAAAAAGAATACCAATATAAGAGTACTATAAAACTACACACTATGGCCCGTTTGGGATTGCTTTTTTTGGCCAAAAATCTGCTTCACTTTAAAGTTAAGCAATTTAAGGTGTTTGGTAAAAATAAAATATCCTGATTATTTTAAAAGCATGGCCTTTTAACAACAGCTTTTAAAAGCAGGCTCTGGGTTGCTTTTCAAAGCTGCTTTCAAAAGAAGCAGAGATAAACCTTTAATGAATTTTTTTAATTCCTAAAATATCATAATTCATTTTAAAAAATGACACTACCTCCACTTCCACATCCAACTTCACCACTTGCACCACCACATTCACAACCTCCACAACCACCGCCACTGCCACCACCACCACATCCTTCTTTTCCTCATCCTCCGCCACTACCTCCACAACCACCACCTCATCCACCTCCACCTCCACCACCACCAGCACCATCACCTTCCACCACC